>NC_080790.1:29182995-29486026 GCF_028018385.1 Neofelis nebulosa
GGAAGCCATTTCTAATATGTATGAGACTCTAATCATGCATGTCAAGGAGCATATAAATCAAGTAACTGATTCAACAGGAAGTTTACAATACAATGAATAAGCAGAGTCCCACAGCTCTTGAATCAATCATGTGGCAGATGGAAGTGTATGTATGCATGTTTGAGTGTGGGACACCCTGTCACCTTGTTTTTACTACTATTTTGGTGGCACCTAAAAAAATGGAAAAGAAAAGAAAGCTGGTATGAGCTATACTCAATTCAGACAAAATAGACTTTTTTTTTTTAATTTTAAAGTGAGAGAAAGAGAGAGTGCTAGCAGGGGAGAGGGGAAGAAGGTGAGAGAGAGAGAGAGAGAGAGAGAGAGAGAGAGAGAGAGAGAGAGAATAAAAGAATATCAAGCAGTCTCCATGCTCAGCACAGAGCCTGACTCAGGGCTTGATCCCATGACCCTGGGATCATGACCTAAGCTGAAATCAAGAATTGGACCTCAACTGACTGAGCCACCCAGGTGCACACAGACAAAATAGACTTTAAAACAGATGGTAATAACAGAAAAAGATGGGCATTATGTGATGATAAAGAAGTCAGGGATACCTGGGTTTCTCAGTCCGTTAAGTGTCTGACTCTTGATTTTAGCTCAGGTCATGATCTCAGGGTTGTGAGACAGAGCCCTACAACAGGCTTCATGCTGGATGTGGAGACTGCTTAAGATTCTCTCTCATTTTTCCTCCGCCCATCCCCTGCTTGCTCTCTCTCTCTCTCTCTCTCTCTCAAAAAAGAAAGAAAGAAAGAAAAAAGAAAGAGAAAATCAAAGCAACAAAAATATATATCATTTGTAAATATCCATGCACCAAATATAGGAGTACCTAAATATATAAAGCAAATATTAACAGAACTTAAGGGAGAAATTGAAAGCAATATAACAATAGTAGGGGACTTTAATGCCCCACTTCCAGCAATGGGTAGATAATGCAGACAGAAAGTCAAGTAGGAAATATCAGTTTTAAATGATACATTAGACCAATTGGACTTAATAGGTATATACAGAGAATTCCATCCAAAAGTAGAATACACATTATTCTCAAGTATACATGGAACATTCTCTAGGGAAGACCAAATGTTGGGCTACAAACAAGTCTCAATTAATTCAAGAAGATTTAAATCATTATCATGCTTCTTCTCTGACCATTATGGTATGAATCTAGAAATCTATTACAATAACAAAATTAAAAACCACAAATGGAGAACAAACAACATGCCACTGAACAAGAAATGGGTCAAGAAAGAAATCAAAAGAGAAATAAAAAAATATTTTGACACAAATGAAAGGAATATGATATATCAAAGTCTCTGGGACACAGTAAAAGCAATTCTAAAGAAAATTCACATTAAAGATCTACATCAAGAAACAATAAAAATCTCAAATAAACTATCTACATTTATACCTAAGGAAACTAGAAAAGGAAGAGCCAAAGAAGCCAAAGTTAGTAGAAAAGGGAAACAATAAAAATCAGAACAGAAATCAATGAAGCAGAGACTAAAAAATAAGAGAAAACATCAATTAAAAAGAGCTAGATCTTTGAAAAGGTAAACAAAATTGACAAACCTTTAGTTAATTCACTAAAAAAGAGAGAGAAGGTTCAAATAAATAAAATCAGAAATGAAAGAGAAGATACAACTGATACCATAGAAATATAAATGATTATAAAAAAATACTACAAATAATTTATGACAACAACTGGACAACCTAGAAGAAAGGAATAAATTCTTAGTAACATACAATCTCATACTGAATCAGGAAAAAAAAGAAAATCTGAATAGACTGATTACTAGAAAGGAGATTGAATCAGTAATCAAAAATTTCCCAACACAGCCTCCTAGGTAGCTTAGTTGGTTAAGCACCTTACTCTTGATGTTTGCTCAGGTTCTGATATCATGGTCATGGGATCAGACCCCACATTGGGCTCCCCTCTGAGCAGAGCCTGCTTGGGATTATCTCTCTCCCTCTTTTTCTGCTCCTCCCCCTTTCTCTATCTCAAAATATACAAGCAAGCTTAAAAAAGTCTCCCAACAAACAAAGTCCAGGACCAGATAGCTTCACTGGTACAGTATTCCAAACATTCAAAGATTTACCTACTCTTCTCATACTCTTCCAAAAAATTAAAGAGGGGGAATGTTTCCAAACACATTTTATGTGTTCAGCATTACCTTGCTACTAAACGAGACAAGGACACCACACAGACACACACAAACACAGAGGAAGAGGAAGAGGAAGAGGAAGAGGAAGAGGAAGAGGAAGAAATAGAAGGGGTAGAATGAGAGGAAGAAGAGAAAGGAGAAGGAGAAGAGGAAGAAGGAGGAGAAGAAGAAGGGGATGTGGAAGGAGAAGGAAAAGAAGAAGAAGGAGAAGGAGGAGGAGGAGGAGGAGGAGGAGAAGAAGGAAAAGAAGAAAAAGAAGGAGAGTCCAGGCCAATATCCTTGATAAACATAGATACTTAAATCATCAACAAAATATTAGCAAATTGCATTCAACAATATATTTAAAAAGATCATACAGCATGATTAAATGAGATTTAATCCAGGAATGCAAAGACGGTTCAACATCTACAAGTCAATCAATATGATACACTACATAAACAAAATGAAGGATAAGAACCATGATCATCTCTGAGAAATAGAAAAGCATACAACAAAATTCAACATCAATTTATAATAAAAACTGTCAACAAAGTAGAGGGAGCATACCTCAGCATTGTGAAAGCTATATATGACAATCCCACAGCTAACATCAATCTTAATTTTTTTTAACATTTTTTTATTTATTTTTGAGAGAGAGACAGAGTGCAAGTTAGTAGGGGCAGAGAGAGAGGGAGACACAGAGTCCAAAGCAGGCTCCAGGCTCTGTGATATCAGCCCAGAGCTGGACATGGGCTTGAACTCAGGAACCGTGAAATCTTGACCTAAGCCGAATTCTGACACTTAACCAACTGGGCCACCCAGGAGCCCCACATCAATCTTAATTGGGAAAAGCTGAAAGCTTTTCCTCTAAGACCAGGAACAGGAGAAGGATGCCAACTCTCACCATTTTTATCGAACATACTATTAGAAGTTCTAGCCATGGCAATTAGTTACTAAAATGAAATAAAAGCTATTCAAATCAGAAAGAAGAAGTAAATTGTTACTATTTGTAGATGACATGATAATAGTATCATAGTATAGTATATAAAACTTTAAATACCCTACTAAAACTGTTAGAATAAAATAATTTAGTAAAGATGCAGGATACAAAAATATCGCTATACAAAAATCTGTTGCATTTCTATACACTAATAACAAAATACTAGAATAGATATTAAGAAAGCACCTTTTGTGATGAGCACTGGGTGTTGTATGGAAACCAATCTGACAATAAATTTCATATTAAAAAAAAAGAAAGCAATCTCATTTATGATAGCATCAAAAATAATCAAATATGTAGGAATAAATTCAACCATGGAGGTGAAAACCCTGTACACTTATGACTATAAGACAGTCATGAAAAAAAATTGAAGATATAAAACATGAAAAGATATTCCATGCTTATGGATTATAAGAATAAACATTGTTATAAAGTCAATACTACCCAAAGTAATCTACAGATTCAATTAAATCCCTATCAAAATTTCAATGGCATATTTCATAGAACTAAAACAAATAATTGTAAAATTTGCATGGAACCACAAAAGATCTTGATCAGCCAGAGCAATCTTGAGAAAGAACAAAGATGGAAGTTTTAAACTCTACTACAAAGCTATAGTAATCAACACAGTATGGTACTAGAACAAAAACAGTCCCACACGGAACAGAATTGACAGACCAGAAATAAACCCACACATATATGGACAATAAATTTATGACAAAGAAGCCAAAAACATACAATGAAGAAAGGAGTCTCTTTAGTAAATAGTATTTGGGAATACTGGACAGCCACATGCAAAAGAATGAAAGTCGGCCACTGTCTAATACCATACACAAAACTGAACTCAAAATAGATTAAAGACTTGAATGTAAAACCTAAAAGCATAAAATTCCTAGAAGAAAATATAGGTGATAAGCTCCTTTACATGGGCTTTAGCAATGTTTTTATGGGTCAGACTCCAAAGACAGGGAAGAAAAACAGCAAAGTAAACAATTGGGACTACATCAAACTAAACATTGTCCGCACAGTGAAGGATACTGTAATCAAAATGAAAAAGCAATCCACTGAATGGGAGAAGATGTTATACATCCAACTATGAGTTAATATCCAAAATATAAAATGAACTCCTACAACTCAATAACAACAACAACAACAACAAAAACACACAAAACAATCTGATTTAAAAAATGGGCAAATGATCTAGACATTCTCCCAAAAAAAAGACATGCTGGTGGCCAACAGGCACATAAAAAAATGTTCAACATCACTGATTACTATGGAGATGCAAACCCAAACCACGATGAGGTATCACCTCATACCTTTTAGAATGGCTATTGTCAAAAAGACAAAAAATAACAAATGTTTGAGAGGATGTAGAGGAAAGTAACACTGTTGGTGGGTTTGTAACTTGGTGCAGCCACTACTGAAAACAGTATGAAGATTCCTCAAAAAATGACAAAAGAACCACCATATGATCCAGCTATTCCACTTTTGGATATATAGCCAAAGAATATGAAAACACTAATTCAAAAAGATATGTACACCCTGTGTTCGTTTCAGTATTATTTACAATAGGCAAGATGTGGAAACAACCTCAATGTCCATTAATGGATAAATGAATAAAAGAAGATAGGATATGTGTTCACAATGGAATACTACTCAGCCACAAAAAAGAATGAAATTTTGCCATTTACAACAACAAATGGGGTATTATGCTAAGTGAAGTCAGAAGGAGAAAGAGAAATATCATATGATTTCACTCGTATATGGAATCTAAAAAATAACAAAACAAGCAAACAAAACAAAAAGACACTCATAGATACAAAGAATGGATTGGTGATTACCAGAGGGGAAGAGAGTTAGAGAGTGGAGAAAGATGTGAACGGTGTTGATTGTAGGGTGATGGGATGGTAACTAGACATTTAGGGATTCTCACTTTGTATGTAACATATGTCAAATTATAATGTACATATGAAATTTATATTAAAAAATATTCCATATGTCTTATAAGCAGAAATCCTGTCCATGGCAGCTTACTGTGTAATTCACTTGAGCACCTGTATTATACCTTATTTATGCTATTGTAATAAACATACTAATTCTAAAATGTTCACCATAAAAAAGGGAAAAAAATCCTAATATTGCTCATGAAACTATGCATATTTTTGTGTAACTGTGTATTTGTAGCTTGTGTGCAAATTTAAAATACATTGCTACCATATAAGTATAGAAATAAATATTTCAGTAGTGGTAATTGTCAGAATAAATGCTTTTCTTTAAAAAAAAAAAAAGAGGTTCCACCCAGTTTGGCTCACCAAGAGTAGATCTCTCATTCAGCAATTGTCTTCAATAAGAAAAGAAGTACAAGGAAACCTGGAATGTTCTTGACAATGGTATGTAGCCATTGGAAGCTGTCCACAACATGCCAACAAATGGAAAGCAAGCACAATTAACTGCACAAAGCTGGGGAGAGACAACCAGGGGTGATGCCTGTGTAAATATCATTTGGTGCTGGGTTTAAACTGAGCAGCATTGCAGAGGAGCTCAAATTGTTTTTGACAGACTATAAATACACCCTTGGATATTGCTTATAATAGAAGAATACACTTGCACTGCTTTTTTCCTTTTGGTAATGGAAATTTAAGCAGTGCCAATAACTATTCTCCCAAGGACAACAAAAGGGGGATGTAAAAGGCTGCAATAAAAAAAAAAAAACAAAAAAAACCCCAGGATTATTTAGTTTAAATATGTGTACAGAGCCAGGTTTCCAAAATTTGCCACAGAATTAGAGAAAAATCTGATTAGGAACATTTTCTATCACAGGGCAGCTCAATGCCCCCCTGCCCAGCACTATAATACTCAACAAAGACAGATTGGATTCTAGTTTCTGGAGAATGTTACAGTTAATTTTCTCATTGATTTCATCCATTTTAAGTCAGCAGGGAGAAGGAAGTGTTCTAACAAAGCAAAGACCGCTAAGTTTACATATGGAAAACAGTTTCTAGTTTGGGGTGGGGTTAAGTTACCAGCACTTTTAGAGATATACCAAGAAGTAGGCCTATGGCAAGTCATGTGTTTAGTAAGACCATTGGGGAGCATGCACAAAAAATATCAGCAACCATGCCCTAAATCAATTAGAGAAAGCTATGGTTTACCAATATGCAGCGTGCACACTCAGAATGCAAGTGCAGTGTATGTAACATTGAAAGAAAACAACTACTTTGGCAGAAAATTCTTACCTTATTTCTGCTAGGTCAGCATCTGCTCCCAGGTGTGAAGTACTCTGGGCCTGCAAAATTGTAGACTTGGAAAGAGATTGCATTTGTCTAGGACAAACAGAGCATCAGCTAAGAGCAGATGCTGAGACAGCATTGAGGTAGCATAACAATGGGACATTTTTGAAGGGAAGCCCAGTAAGTTATGTAGACCAGTGATTCTGAACTCGGGGTGATTTTGCCCCTCGTCGGACATTTGACAGTGTGTGGAAACATTTTTCGTTGTCTCAAGTTTGGGATCTAGGAAGTAGGTAGGCCAGAGATGCTGCTATACATCGCACTGTGCACCGGACAGCCTGTCACAACGAAGAATTATGTAGCCCAAAATGTGATTAGTGCTGAGGTTGAGAAACCCTGTTTTAGCCGAAAGGCAATGTTGTTATCACAATGGGAAAATGCTTCTTAACATTTCTATTTTGTCTGTTTACTCTACTAGGAGGAAAACTTTCTGGAGGCAGGAAACTGTCTGCAATGTACATTGCATTATGACTGGCACGTAGAAAAACGCCTGACACACGGTAAATACTTAATAAATGTGTGATGAGTGAATGCAAGACTGAGAAACCATAGCATACCACAGTGGCAGAAACTAAACCAAACCATAGTGGCAGTTCGCTGGTTGGACTGAAATAGGAAAGAGATGATAAAAGCCCCTGGCGAGTCAGAGATGGGCGTCATTAACCCCCCCCCCCCCAAATCCTAACGTTGTATGAACGGCCCAGAAAACTAGTGCGAAAGAGCTAGATCTCAAAGAACAGGACAAATCTTATTATTCTTTATTCATGTAATCTTATTCAATAGCAGAAAGGGGATAATATTTATTGAAAACATTTAATTCAAAGCGTTCCGTTACAAATGTTTATCTTCTCAGAGAGAAAATGTTTTAAAGGAACATTTCACCATCACTGCTGAGTGATTAAACATCACATTGACCTTCAGAGTCAGAAGTTAGCTAGTGACTAGGTTAGCATTCAACAGCAATATAATCATTAAAGTTTGTATATTCTTGGATGAAAATTCCAAAACCTCCATCTTTAGGAATTGTCTGTCTACTCTTCCCCTATTCAGTCTTTGATTCATATATGGAAGTGAATTTTCTTTTTTTTTTTAATTTTTTTTTTTAATGTTTATTTATTTTTGAGACAGAGACAGAGCATGAACGGGGAAGGGTCAGAGAGAGAGGGAGGGAGACACAGAATCTGAAACAGGCTCCAGGCTCTGAGCCGTCAGCACAGAGCCCGACGCGGGGCTCGAACTCACAGACGGTGAGATCATGACCTGAGCCGAAGTCAGACGCGTAACCGACTGAGCCACCCAGGCGCCCCTGGAAGTGAATTTTCAATTAGTCTGCTTTGTGTAAGAAAATCATTTCACAGAAAAATAAAAATGAAACAGCCAAAAATCAGCAATTTCCCCCTATGAATGTACCATAAATTTGTTGTTCCATATTTAGATTTTGATTATTTAATTTCACCTAATTAACATTAGCCGTACTCTTGATATTGTCTTTTCTTTTGGCTATCTGAATTATACTTTTTTTTGTTCTTCTCAATCAGCACAATGTCTGAATTGAATGTATTTTGGGCTATGATTTTTAAGAGAACATTAAACTCTTATCTTTTTATTAATGGAAAATAATGAGTAATTCAAAAAGAAATCCACTGGTCATATTGCTGCCAATAGATTAAGCCATGAAACTGATTTAAATAGCTAAAAATCGGCATTATTTAATGTAAAATGTCTTCATTTAAATACTAATTACACTCCACCATTACAGACTTATAAAAAAATTATTCCTCAATCCATCTTTGTATTACCAATTTATTTTTTTTTAATGTTGGAAAACCACTGGGGTTAAGAAAAGAAGCACAGAAGCACAGTTATTAACATGGCACCAGAACCCAGCCCTGCCTGCCTGACATTCATTAACAGGCAATGGTTAGTGTAGTCACATGGGGTCAGAACCTGCCCCAACCAAGTACTACGAGGACTGACTTCTACTTTTCTTTTTCTAATCATGATCTGTGACCGTGGGTGGGTCAGTCTTTTGTTTATATGTAAATGATGTCACATACACCACTGGTCTTCTCATTCTCCTGTGTTCTTTCCTTCCAGTTCTCAATTGTTTGGATATAGCTGTTCGGTGGTTTTACTCTTTTGTTTTTCAGTAAGTACTCTTGAACATTTTATTCCTGAAATGATTTTTGTATTTGAGAGTAACTATCTGTAGCTTTTATGCTTGTCTAGCATGCTGTGTAAGTTATCTTCTAAAATTATACTTTTTGTTTTTCAGAATTGTGCAAGTATTGGTTAATTGCCTTTTGGCACTGACTGCTGTGGAGAATTCTGAGACCGGCTTGATTTCTTTTTTCTCTTTATCGAAAAATGATTTTCTTCCCAGAGTTCATTTTCTTTTCTTAAAGTCTGGTGACTTACATAGTATATATCTCTGTTTATTGTTCTGTATCTATTATGAAGAGAACACAATTTTTACTTTTCCAGCAGATTACATTTGGGAAGTTTTCTTCCATTACTGACTCTGTATTCTTCTCTGTTCCATTTGTTTGCTTTCAACTTCTGGTACATTTATGATAGTTTATTACTGTTTCTTATACTATTACATTATCTATAGGTTTTGTGTCCTTTTCCTTTGTGTTTACCTTATATAAACAAGCTTTCCTTCTACATCATTAATGTTTTTCTTAGCTGTTGTCTGGTCTGCTCTTCAATCTTTTACATTTATCATTAACGTTTTAGTATTTCTCTTTTGGTCCTTGGTTTTATTTTCTTTGGCATACAAAAATTTCATTAATTTCACTGGGGTGCTTGAGTGGCTCAGTCAGTTAAGTAGGGGACTCTTGATTTTAGCTTAGGTCATGATCTTGCAGTTTGTGAGATTGAGCCCCCCATCAGGCTTGATGATGACAGCCAATGGAGCCTGCTTCTGATTCTCTCTCTCCCTCTCTCTCTGACCCTCCCCTGTTTACGCTTGCTCTCTCTCAAAATAAATAAATAAACAAAAATTTCGTTCATTTCACTCTTATGTCTACTATTTTGTTTGAGCTCTTATGTTCTGATTTAACATATTTATTAAATTCTCCCCCAGCTAGGAGCTCTCTTGGGGAATTTTCTTCTGTTTCTTGGACTTTTTTCCAGATTGCATTCTTCACCTGTCTTGTTTGCATATTATGTTCTCTTCCACCTCCCAAGGTGGTATGCTTACAGTTTCTATGCTTTTCTTTACTTTTACCTCATGTTTCAAGTGGAATCATCTGTTAGGACCATCTATGTGCTCTGTATGTAATGAGTGGATTGTTCTTGACCCCTTCTGTAGCCTCTGAGACCTGGTCTTCTCTCTTCCATCTATAATTTGTGATTTGAGCATTTTGTTTTCTGTGGCTTCAAGATGGGGAGCAAAAGAGAGCTCAGCATTGGTTATATGCCATCTTTGTTATTTTACCCATTTAAATAGGATTTAAACAGGATTATGTCGAACATACCTTTTGGTTGCTGGGTTTTGTTTTTTTTTAATTTTTCCCACTTCATGTTATGTATTAAAAATCATTCCATATGAGTGCATTAAATCTAGTTTATTCTTTCTTTGATAACTAGTTGCATAAAAACTTAGTAAAGATTTATAGACATTTGTTTTAAAAAGGATTTGGGTATGTTCATAAGCATACATGATAAAAATTATTGGAAAATATAAATTCAAAAATTTTGGCCAGGGGAAAAAATCAGAATGCAAATTGAAGACTGACAATTGTATAAAAAATAAATAATGAATGAATTGAGTCATACCATCATCTCAATTATCTTGTTGTTTATAACATAGCTCTAGGTAACCCCATATTAATTACAATCCAAGATTAATTTCCCAACAAAGATTTTTCAATATGTATCTCTCATTTATAAATATATTACTATTTTTTTAGAAGCAATTTTTTTTTGGCTGATGACAATATGAAGGGCTATATAACAAATTCACAGTGACAACTATATCACATTCACTGACTGGCTAGACATATTCACTAAATATGTCTAGATTTTAGAGATGTTAAAATATGTAGAGATGTGCATTTTAGAATTAGAAAACAAAGGAGAAAACTGAAAGAAAAGATTTACAAAATAAAGTGTCCTCACTATATATGATGAAACAAAAACATTTATATGAAATAATACTTTTCAAAAGTTGTTTAAAGTTTATTTATATATTTAGAGAGAGAGAGGAAGACAGTGAGCAGGGGAGGGGAAGAGAGATGGAGAATCCCAAGCACGCTCTGCACCAGCAACACAG
The DNA here is from genome assembly GCF_028018385.1 of Neofelis nebulosa. Lineage (NCBI taxonomy): Eukaryota > Metazoa > Chordata > Mammalia > Carnivora > Felidae > Neofelis > Neofelis nebulosa. The sequence continues at coordinate 29,193,745 of NC_080790.1, forward strand.
AGCCTGATGCAGGGCTCGAACGCACAAAACCATGAGATCATGACCTGAGCTGAAATCAAGAGTCAGATGCTTAACTAACCGAGCCACCCAGTACTCCTGAAATAATACTTTATTCATAATTAAGTGTAATGCACTAATGTATCTCACATTTTAATGTATTGGTTGTGAAGCACCAAATTTAATTTCACGAGCTGTTAATGACTCTTGCGCTACAGTTTGAAAACAATGCCAATTTAGAATATTCTATATAGATGCTTGGCAATGAAGAGAAGGAAATACAGTAGGTGTGCACAGCTGAGTGAAAGCTATTTTTTTATATCTTCAGTTGCTAATGTATTTTTTTCATAGCTAAAGATGTGTTAAAGTTTTTTTCCTTTCTCAAGAAACCAGCATAATCAGAATTTTATAGATCATCTAGATATATCTTGCCATACTCAATGTAGTACCAAGTAGATGAAATAATCTTTCCTCTTCATTTATTAAAAAACTTACATGGACTTAATGAAGCTGAAAATTTAACAACATTTTCCTGTTTTTCTTTCTTTTTATCTTTTGACCCCCTTCACCCATTTCTCCCACTCCCCCATCCCCTGCCTCTGCCAACTACCAATTTGCTCTCTATACCTACAAGATTTTTTTTTACTACTACACATATCAGGGAGAGCAAACAGTATTTGTTTTTCTCTGACTTATTTCATTTAGCATAATGTTCTCAAGGTCCATCCATGTTGTTCCAAATAGCAAGATTTTGTTCTTTTTATGGCCAAATAATATTCCTGTGTGTGTGTGTGTGTGTGTGTGTGTGTGTGTGTGTGTGTGCATATCACAATGTCTTTATCTACTCATCCATCAGTGGATACTTATGCTATTTCCATATCTTGACTATTATAAATAATGTTGCAATGAACATGGGGGTGCATATATCTTTTTGAATTAGTGTTTTCATTTTGGGAGTAAATTCCCAACAGTGGGATTATTGGATCAAAAAGTAGTTCTTTTTTTTTTTGAGGAACTCCATACAGTTCTCCACAGTTGCTGAATCAATATACATTCCCCCTCAAAAGTGCACTAGTGTTCCCCTTCCTCCACATCCTTGCCAACACTTGCTATTTTTTTAATCTTTTTTGACAATAGCTATTCGAACAGGTGTGAGGTAGTATCTCATTGTGGTTTGCTTGCATTTACCTGATGATTAATGATGTTCAGCATCTTTTCATGTACCTGTTGACTATCTGTTTGTCATTTTGGAAAGATGTCTATTCAGATCTTCTGCCCATTTTTAATCAGATTGGGTTTTTGTTGTTGTTGTCATTATTGAGTTGTATGAGTTCTTTATATATTTTGGATATTAGTCCCTTATCAGATGTGATTTGCAAATATTTTCTCTCATTCAGTAGGTTTCCCTTTCATTTTGTTAATGGTTTATTTCATTGTGCAGAAGCTTCTGATGTATGATGTAGTCCCGCTTATTTATTTTTGCCTTGTTTATTTTGATTTTGGTGTCAGATTTTGAAACATCATTGCCAAGATCTACATCAAAGAGTTTACCACCTGTTTTCTTCTAGGAGTTACATGGTTTCAGGTTTTATATTCATTTCAAGCTAATTTTTGTGTATGGTGTTAGACTGTGGTTTGTTGTTTTGTATGTGGCTGTCGTTTTCCTAACATCATTTATTGAAGAGACTGTCCTGTCCTCATTGTGTACTCTGGACTCCTTTATTGCAATTAATTGACCTATATATGCATGGATTTATTTCTGGGCCCTCTATCCTGTTCCCCTGACTGATGTGTCCTTTTTTATGATAATACCATATTGTGTTATTATGTAACAGGTAATGAAATATTAAAATGTAATAAAGCTATAGTAACAGCTTTGTAGCATAGTTTAAATCAGGGAGCACGATGCCTCCACCTTTGTTTTTTTCAAGATTGTTTTGGCAATCATTTTTGTGTAGTTCCATACAAAATTTAGGATCATTTGTTCTATTTCTTTGCAAAACTACCATTGGAATTTTTTTTAATGTTTATTTTGAGGGAGAGAGGGAAAACAGGGGAAGGACAGAGAGAGAGGAAGAGACAGAATCTGAAGCAGGGTCCAGACTTTGAACTGTAAGCACACAGTCTGACATGGGGCTCAAACTCACAAACCGTGAGATCATGACCTGAGCTGAAGTCGGACGCTTAACTGACTGAGCCACCCAGGTGCCCATACCATTGGAATTTTAATAGGGATTGCATTGGATCTCTGTGTTGCTTTCGGTGGTATGGATATGTTAACAATATTGACTGTTCCAATCCATGAGCATGGAATGTCTTTCCAATTGTTTGTGTCTTCTCGATTTCTTTCATTAATGTCATACAGTTTTCAATATATATGTCTTTTACCTTGTTGATTAAATTATCCTAAGTATTTTATTCATTTTGATGCAATTGTAAATGGGACTTTTTTCTTGATTTCTGTCTCATAGTTTGTTATTAGCAAATGAAATCCAACAGATTTTTGTACATTGATTTTGTATCCTCCAAATTAACTGTATTCATTTATTTGTTCTAACCATGTTCAATGGAGCCTTTATGGTTTTCTATGTATAATACCATGTCATCTATAAACATAGACAGTTTAATTCTTTTTTTTCAATTTTTTATGCCTTTTACTAGAAGGAAGTCTTGAAGTTTTTCAATATTGACTATGATGTTACCTGTAGACTTGCCAAATAGGGCCTCTGATAGGTTGAGGTACCTTATCTCTATACCAACTTTGTTGAGAGTTTTTAATCTACATGTATGCTGAATTTTGTCTAATACTTTCTTGGCATTGATTGAGATAGTCATATGATTTTTATCCTTCATTTTTTAATATGGGGTATCATGACCACTTTACAAATCTTGAACCATCCTTGCATCTCTGGATTAAATCCCACTTGATCATGGTATATGACGCTTTTTAATATATTGTTGAATTCATTTTGCTAGTATTTTTTTGACAAGTTTTGCATCTATGTTTATCAAAGATATTGAGCTATAATTTTTTTTCTGTGTATGTGGTGTCCTTGCCTGGTTTTGGTAGGAGGGTAATGCTGATTTCATTTAATGAGTTTGGAAGAGCCCCCTTTTTTCTATTTTTTCTAAACGAATGAGAAGAGTATTAAGTCTTTGAAATGTTTATTTATTATGAGAGAGAGAGAGAGAGAGAGAGAACACGAGCAAAGTGTGGAGCCCAGTGCAGGGCTCGAACTCACAAACCATGTGATTGGGATCTAAGCCAAAATCAGAGTTGGAAACTTAACCAATAGGGCCACCCAGGTGCCCCTGTAATGTTAATTTATTTAATGTGTATTTATTTTTTAGAGAGAGTGCAATCAGGAGAGGGACAAAGGCAGAGGGAGACAGAGCATCTAAAGAGCTCTGTGCTGACAGCAGCAAGCCCTATGTGGGGCTCGAATTCACGAACTGTGAGATAGTGACCTGAGACAAAGTCAGTTTTTCAACTGACTAAGTCACTGAGGCAACTCTATAATGTTTATTTTTAAATTTTAATTTCCTCTACAAATCAAAGCCATACTGAGATACCACCTCACACCAGTCAGAGTGGCTAAAATGAAAATATCAGGAAACTACAGATGCTGGCAAGGACGTGGAGAAACGGGAACCCTCTTGCACTGTTGGTGGGAATGAAAACTGGTACAGCTGCTCTGGAAAACAGTGTGGAGGTTCCTCAAAAAATTAAAAATACATCTACCCTATGACCCAGCAATAGCACTGCTAGGAATTTACAAAAGGGATACAGAAGTGCTGATGCATAGGGGCACTTGTATCCCAATGTTTATAGCAGCACTTTCAACAATAGCCAAATTATGGAAAGAGCCTAAATGTCCACCAACTGATGAATGGATAAAGAAATTGTGGCTTATATACACAATGGAATACTACTTGGCAATAAGAAAGAATGAAATTCTGCCATTTGCAGCAACGTGGATGGAACTGGAGGGCATTATGCTAAGTAAATTAAGTCAGACAAAGACAGGTACCATATGTTTTCACTCATATGCGGAACTTGAGAAACTTAACAGAAGACCACGGGGGAAGGGAAGAGGAATAATATAGTTACAAACAGAGAGGGAGGGAGGCAAACCATAAGAGACTTAAATACAGAGAACAAACTGAGGGTTGTTGGGGGCTGGTGTAGAGGGAAATGTGGGTGATGGGCATTGAGGAGGGCACTTGGGATGAGCACTGGGTGTCATATGGAAGCCAATTTGACAATAAATTTTATATAAACATATACAAAGAGATTGCCACATTTACCCCAGCCTTCAGCAATCATCACCTTGAACAGTCACCAGCCATCAACATCGAGACAAGACTCTCCACCAAAAAGATTGTGACTTGCTGAGAGCTCAGATGATGGCTAGCATTTTTAGCAATATTTTTAAATTAAAATAAATAAATACATAAATTTTAATTTCCTCAATTTGTTTCTAAAATTTCAACTCAAGGATATAGTCATTTAACTATATTACAAATTAAGTATATATAAAAATACAAGTATAAGCCATTTTAGGAGATTACACATATTTATCAATTGATTTTTGAGATGTGAAGCATCTCAAAAAGAAATATATAAGTGACCTGTAAATGAATTATATTTTTAAATGTGCTCATTTGTTGCACAGAGAATGAGTTAAGATTTTGGATTAAACTAAAATGCATTATTCTAATGTGCAAGTAACAGATTCACAGATGGTAAAATAGGTCCAGGAAAGGGAGACAAAGCCAGCCGCACGGACTGGTTAGAAGTGTGGTGTTCTGAATTTAGAAACATTTAAGGGGGTCACAGATACTTGCAGTAAATTGTGGGCAGATGAAAAGAATGACTTTTAAGAATGACACTGATAGCCAAAGTTCTATGAGACTATAGTCAGGAATGAAAGAGAGTTCCATACACTGGTACATCAGTGCTGTGGTAAGGGAATCAGAGATCATCAGAACCAGATTAAGGGTCCAAAAAGAGAATCAGCAGGATTCAGAGAGTCTGTAGGTAGCTAAGGTCAGGAACAGGTGCCAACAATCATAACAAGGTCAAAACCTACACAGACACACACACAGATATATATACATATATATATATATATATATATGTATATACATATATATATATATACACACACACACACACACACACACATATATATATATATATATACACACACAGATATATATATATATATATATATATATATATATATATATATATATGTACACAGATATATATATATATATGTATTGGTATCAAAGTAAAAATAATGCACATAGGCACTAATCCCTGGATAAGAGTAACCTATTTTTTGCTAACTTGTTCCTATGGAAACAAGGGATGTGTTAACTCTCCCTGGTCACTCACTGGTCATTTCTCTTCTGAATCGTCTGCTGTCTTCTGTCCTCTTTCCACAACTGTGTATTGAATCTATCTTGCATTCTAAGGTGTTAATTATCACGTGTTAATTACAATGTATTAATTTGTCATTATCACATGTATTTTAATTCTTTATCCTCAGAGTATAAACTTTTAATCACCTCTCTATGTGTAATATTTTTCTTTCATTTGAACACTCAGCTTCCAGATATAGGGCCCTTCCAGACGTAGGTCCCTTCCAAGGCAATGATAAAAGCTTTCAATTAAGTGAATTTTGCTGCAGCTCAGATTTTCATTTTCATTATACCTAAAGGATCTCTTTTCCCTATACAATAAAAAGAACTTTATTCCCACCAATGCATCTAATTTTTTAAAGCAGCTAGTGGAAAGAGAATAGGCTTTATTCCAGTCTCATCATCTCTACCATTCAACTGACATATAATTTTTTTCCATACCCTTCACCTATATAAGACCCTAGTGCACACTCACCTATAAAGCAGGATTTCAACTAGCCACATTTGGAGGGGCCAAGATGGCAGAACAGCATGGAAGGGTCTTTTTTTATTTGTTCTGTTTTGTTTTTTATGTCTGTTGTACCTGAAAGGAAGCCAGATCAACACTAAACCATCTTGCACATCTAGAAAACTGATTTGAGGATTAACACAACAATCTACATACCCTCAACCATACAACTTGGCAGGTACACAAATCAGAGAAGTTAACTGGGGGAGAGAGAAGCTGCAGAAGGCAGGGAGCTGTTTTTGCTTGCAGAGAGAGGATGGAGAGAGGGGGAGAGTATGGGAAAAGCACCTCCTCCCCCACAAAAAAGCAGCTGGATAGAAAGTGGAAAGGTAGAAAGAGCCACAGGGACTGAAGGAGAATGGAGAAAGGAGAGGGTTTAAACTCCATTAAGACTCTACAAACAGGGGGAGCACAGAGTCTGAAATTCCACAGCTTGATACCTGGCAGTGTTCTAGTGGGAAAGGCGAATTCCCAGAAGCAGAGAGCAAGGTCCTCAGGGTCCTCTGGCCACACAGGGAAAGGTGGTTCCACTGCTGGAAGGACATTTGGTAGAGACTGTGCAGCCTCCATACAGTCAAAGGTCCTAGCGGACTCTGGAGAACAACCACATTCTCTGTTGCAGGAACAAGGATGTTAAGGGGGAAGACTGGTACCAGATGTGTATCGTGATTTTCCATAAACCCTGAAATGCTGCTGCTGCAAGATAGCACTAACTTTTTCTGGGGCGGACTGGCACCCTGCCATGGTCTCTGGGAATCAGCAGCAGCACAGTCACGTGAACATTCCTGGGGGCAGGCAGGCACCCAGTCATTGCTCAGTGAGACCGTCCCCCATAAGGTCGGAGTGGGTCACAGCCGCAGTCCCTCAGAAGTGAGGGGATGGGAAACACAGTCCCATTTGAGATAAAACTCAGGAGGTAGGTGGCACCAAACAGCCTGACAGCTTGGTCACAGACAGTGTAGAAGCAGGGAGTGGACAGAAGACGGAGACAAAGGAGGGGTGCTTGATTGCCAGTGGAGAGCACAGAGTTCAAATACTAGAGACTGGGTAGCTGGGTGACGCCATTTTCACACTTCCCGCAAATGCGCATACACACCTGCACACACACAACAATCCATCCCAGTAAGCTAAGCAGAGCTATCTAGTGGAGAACAGAGCCATTACACTAAACCCCCAACTGGGCCACCAGTGCGCTTGACAAACACAAGTCTCTCTACCTGCTTAATTTACGGACTATATGGTGCTTCATAGCCTGACTTCTATGGGAAACCAGATGTAATTTCAATCGTATTTCATTCTGTTCACTGGTCCCTTTATTCAATTTTTTTCTTTTTCTTCACTTATTCTTGAATACAGAAAGAAAAAAATCTATTTTTATTTTCCATTTTTATTAAAAAGATTTTTCTTTAATTTTTCTACTTCATTTTTTAACTTTTTTGTAAATTTTTTAAATTCTATTTTACTTTCATCATTTAATTTTATTCTTTTTTACTGTATTTTTTCAAATTTTCAAACTTTTTTTTTCCTTTTTTTCTCTTTTCTTTTTTTTCTTTTCTTATCTTTCCTTTTTTTTCTCTAGCCTATCAAGCTTCTTTCAGCAACCAGACCAACACACAGTTAGGATCTAGCATTTTTTATTTGATTTCTTTGTGTTGTTTTTAATGTCTTAATCTTAATTTTTTACCTTATTAATTTCTTTTCTTCCTCCAAAATGGTGAAATGAAGGACTACACCCCAAAAGAAATAATGGGAAGAAATGATAGACAGGGACTTGATTAACACAAATACAAGTAAGATGTCTGAATCAGAATTTAGAATCATGATAATAAGAATGTTATCTGGGATTGAAAATAGATTAGAATCCCTTTCTGTGGAGATAAAAGAAGTAAAAGCTAGTCAGGATGAAATAGAAAATGTTATAACTGAGCTGCAATCTTGAATGGATGCCACAGCAGCAAGGATGGATGAGGCAGAGCAGTGAGTCAGCGATGTAGAGGACAAAGTTATGCAGAATAATGAAGCAGAAAAAAAGAAGGAGATGAAGGCAAAAGAGCACGAAATAAAATTTAGAGAACTCAGTGACTCATTAAAAAGGAATAACATCTGAATCATAGGGGTCCCAGAAAATGAAGAGAGAGGAAAAAGGGGTAGAAAATTTATGTGAGCAAAACATACCAGAAAACTTTCCTAACCTGGGGAAAGACACAGACATCAAAATCCAGGACGCACAGAGGACACCCAGTAGATTCAACAAAAACCGACCATCAACAAAGCATATCAGAGTCAAATTCACAAAATTCTTAGGCAAGGAAAGAATCATGACAGCAGCAAGGGAATAAAAGTCCTTAACCTACATGGGAACAGAGACCAGGTTTGCAGGAGATCTATCCACAGAAACTTGACAGGCCAGAAATAGTGGCAGGATATATTCAATGTGCTGAATTGGAAAAATATGCAGCCAAGAATTCTTTACCCAGAAAGGCTGTCATTCAAAATAGAAGGAGAGATAAAAAGTCTCCCAGACAAACAAAAATTAAAGGAGTTTGTGATCACTAAACCAGCCCTGCAAGAAATTTTAAGGGGGTCTCTCTGAGGGGAGAAAAGACAAAAAAAAAAAAAAAAAAAAAAGGACCAAAAGCAACAAAGATTAGAAAGGACCAGAAAACTCTACCAGAAACTCCAACTCTACAGGAGACATAAGGGCAAAAAACTCAAATCTTTCAGTACTCACTCTAAACATCAATGGTCTAAACACTCCAGTCAAAAGACATAGGTTAGCAGATTGGAAAAGAAAATAAGATCCATCTATATGTTGTTTACAAGAGACCCAGTTTGGACCTAAATACACTTTCAGATTGAAAATAAGGGGATAGAGAACCATATATCATGCTAATGGTCACCAAAAGAAAGCCAGAGTAGCCATACTTATATCAGAAAAATGGGATTTTAAAATAAAGACTGTAACAAGAGATGAAGAAGGGCAATATATCATAATTAAGGAGTCTATCCACCAAGAAGACCTAACAATTGTGAACATTTATGCTCCAAACGTGAAAGAACCCAAATATATAAATCAATTAGTCACAAACTACAGAAACTCGTTGATAATAATACCATAATAGTAGGGTACTTCAAAACCCCACTTACAACAATGGACAGATCAGCTAAACAGAAAATTAACAAGGAAACAATGGCTTTGAATGATACACTGGACCGGTTGGACTAACAGATATATACAGAACATTTCATCCTAAAGTAGAATACACATTCTTCTCAAGGGTACAGGGAACATTCCCCAGCATAAATTACACACTGGGACACAAATCAACCCTCAACAAGTACAAAAATATAGAGATCATACAGTGCATATTTTCAGACCACAATGCTATGAAACTTGAAATCAAACACAAGAAAAAACTTGGAAAGATACAAATACTTACAGACTAAAGAATATCCTACTAAAGAATGAATGGACGAACCAATAAATTAGAGAGGAAATTAAAAATTACATGGAAGTCAATGAAATAATAACACCACAGCCCAAAACCTCTGGGATGGAGCAAAGAAAGTCATAAGAGGGAAGTATATAGCAATCCAGGCCTTCCTAAAGAAGGAAGAAAGATCTCAGATACACAACCTAACCTTACACCTCAAACAGATGGAAAAAGAATAGCAAATAAAACCCCAAATCAGCAGAAGACAGGAAATATGAAAGATTAGAGCAGAAATCAATGCTATCAAAACCGAAAAACAAAATAAAACAAAACAAAAAACACAAAACAGTAGAACAGATCAATGAAACCAGGAGCTGTTTCTTTGAAAGAATTAACAAAATTGATAAACCTCTAGCCAGTTTGATCAAAAAGAAAAAAGGAAAGAAACTAAATAAATAAACTCAAGGCTTAAGGAGAAGAGATCACAACCAACACTGCAGAAACACAAAAAATAAGAGAAAATTATGAGCAATTATGTCCCCAAAAAATGGGCAAACTGGAAGAAATGGGCAAATTCCTAGAAACATATAAACTACCAAAACTGAAACAAGAAGAAATAGAAAATTTGAACTGACCCATAACCAGTAAAGAAGTCAAATTAGTAATCAAAAATCTCCCAAAAACACAAGAGTGCAGGGCCAGATGGCTTTACAGGGGAATTCTACCAAACATTTATAAGAAGAGTTAACACTTATTCTCTTGAAGCTGTTCCAAAAAATAGAAAAAGAAGGAAAACTTCCAAACTCTTTCTATGAAGCCAGCATTACCTTGATTCCAAAACCAGATAAAGACCCCACTAAAAAGGAGAACTATAGACCAATTTCCCTGATGAACGCGGATTCAAAAATCCTCAAAGAGACACTATCCAACTGGATCCAGTAATACATTAAACGAATTAGTCACCAGAACCAAGTGGAATTTATATGTGGGATGCAGCGCTGGTTCAATATCTGCAAAACAATCCACGTGATACATCACATCAATAAAAGAAAGAGCAAGAACAACATGATCCTCTCAATAGATGCAGAAAAAGCATCTGACAAAACACAGCATCCTTTCTTGATAAAAACCCTCAAGAAAGTAGGGATAGAAGGATTGTACCTCAAGATCATAAAAGTCATATATGAAAGACCCACTGCTAATATCATCCTCAATGGAGAAAAACAGAGCTTTGCCCCTACAGTCAGGAATACGACAGGGATGTCCACTCTCACCACTGTTATTCAACATAGTATTGGAAGTCTTAGCCGCAGCAATCAGACAACACAAAGGAATAAAGGGCATCCAAATTGGCCAGGAGGAAGTCAAACTTCTACTCTTTGCAGAGACAATAAAGACAGTCTCTTGAGCAAATGGTGCTGGGAAAACTGGACAGTGATACATGATACTCTATATGGAAAATGCAAGATTCCACCAAAAAACTTCTAGAACTGATCCATGAATTCAGCAAAGTTGCAGGATATAAAATCAATGCACAGAAATCGGTTCCATTCCTATACACCAATAATGCAGCAACAGAAAGAGAAATCAAAGAATCGATCCCATTTACAGTTGCACCAAAAACCATAAAATACCTAGCAGGAAGGAATATCCAATGGAATAAAGACAGTCTCTTCAGCAATGGTGCTGGGAAAACTGGACCGCGATGTACATAAAAATGAACATGGACCACTTTCTTAAAGCATATACAAAAATAAACTCAAAATAGATGAAAGACCTAAATGTAATACAGGAAGCCATCAAAATCTTAGAGGAGAATGCAGGCAAAAACCTCTTTGACCTCGGCAACTTCTTACTCAACACATCTCCAGAAGCAAGGGAAACAAAAGCAAAAATGAACTACTGGGACCTCATCAAAATAAAAAGCTTCTCCACAGTGAAGTAAACAATCAGCAAAATTAAAAGGCAACCAACAGAATGGGAGAATATACTTGCAAATTACATATCAGATAAAGGATTAGTATCCAAAATCTATAAAGAACTTATCAAACTCAACACCCAAAAATCAAATAATCCAGTGAAGAAATGGGCAAAAGACATGAATAGACATTGCTCCAAAGAGGACATCTAGAAGGTGAACAGACACAAGAAATAATGCTCAACATTACTCATCCTCCGGGAAATATAAATCAAAACCACAATGAGATACCACCTCACACCTGTCAGAATGGCTAAAATTAACAACTCAAGCAACAACAGATGTTGGCGAGGATGTGGAGAAAGAGATCTCTTTTGCACTGCTGGTGGGAATGCAAACTGGAGCAGCCACTCTGGAAAACAGTATGGAGTCTCCTCAAAAAATTAAAAATAAAACTACCTACAACCCAGCAATGGCACTACTAGGTATTTATCCAAGGGATACAGGTGTACTGTTTCAAAGGGGCACATGCACCCTAAAGTTTATAGCAGTGCTATCTACAACAGCTAAAGTATGGAAAGAGCCCAAATGTCCACTGATGGATGAATGGATAAAGAAGGTGTGGATTATATATACAATGGAGTACTATTCGGCAGTCAAAAAGAATGAAATCTTGCCATTTGGAACTAGGTGCATGGAACTGGAGGATATTATGCTAACCAAAATTAGTCAAAGAAAGACAAATATCTTATGACTTCACTTACATGAGGATTTAAGATATAAAACAGATGAACATAAGGGAAGGGAAGCAAAAATAATACAAAAACAGGGAGGGGGCAAAACATAAAAGACTCTTAAATATAGAGAACAAACAGAGGGTTATTGGAGGGGTTGTGGGAGGGCAGATGATCTAAATGGGTAAGAGACATTAAGGAATCTACTCCTGAAATCATTGTTGCACCATATGCTAACTAATTTGGATGTAAATTAAACAATAAGTAAATAAATAAGCCACATTTTAGGAATTTTATAAAGGTTAAACAGGATAATACATATTAATCACTTGGCCGAAACCTTAGCACATGATAAGAATTAACGAGATCTTAGAAATTTGACCTACTATTCATTTCAACATTTCAAGAAGCCCAGGAAATTGTATTATTCTTCAAAGCTTTTGCAATGGCATTTAATCTGTAAATTTCAACCAACGTAGTTTAATGACAATTTTTCTGTGTGTTTTAGATCCTTATAGATGTATAATCTGACTAATACCTGCTTGAATTCTTAAAACCTGGCACAAAGAAGAAACTCAATAAATATTTAATGATAATCACATTAGTTATGCTTTAACACTACTGAGAAAATTAGAGTTGCATAATTATCACCGTGCAAAATGTGAAAAATTTTACAATGTCAAATAAACAAGCTAAATTGTGGAGGCCAACAGTTTAGCACATAGCTCTATAACTGGCATTTAGTGATATTTCAGCAAATAGTGAGACTAGTCCTCAGAATATTTGCACCCAAAATAAGTGAAATTGAGTTCTGTGAAAAGGCAAACCCTAAGCAAATGTTTTTAACATTTTTTGTAAAAATTTCTTTTTGTAAAAAAAAATGCTCAAAATTTTAATTAAAAATCTTTGGTTTCCAAAGGAAGGAAATTCTAAGCACACCTTGAAAATAAATTAAAATGGATACAATGTTTCTAAAAGACAACATACCAGTAATCTTTTGGACATCAATCACCCTTAGCAACATATTTATAGATATGTGTCCTCTGGCAAAGGAAACAAAAGAAAAAATAAACCATTGGGACTACCCAAAATAAAAAGCTTTTGCACAACATAGGAAACTATCAACAAAACAAAAAGTCAACCTAGTAAATGGATGAAGATATTTGCAAATGATATATCTAATAAGGGGTTAATATCCAAGACATATAAAGAACTTACACAACTCACCCTCCAAAAAAAAATCCCATCAAAAATGAGTAGAACACCTGAATAGTCATTTTTTCCAAAGAAGACATACAGATGGTTAACAGAGAAACATGAAGATGCTCAATCACTCATGACCAGGGAGCACTGCACTGTTGCACTGTTGGTGGGAATGCAAACTGGTACAACCACTATGGAAAACATTATGGAGGTTTCTCAAAAAGTTAGAAATAGAAATACCATGTGATGTAATAATCCTACTACTAGGTATTTGCTGCAAGAAAATAAAAACACTAATTTGAAAATATATACAAACCCCTATGTTTATTGCAGCACTATTCACAATATGCAAGATATGGAAGCAGTTGAAGTGCCCACCAATAGATGAAGGGATAAAGAAGATATGGTATATATGTGCAATGGAGTATTATTCAGCCATAAAAAATGAATGAGATCTTGCCATTTGCAACAACATGGATGGACCTGGAGGGTATTATGCTAAATGAAATAAGTCAGACAGAGAAAAGCAAATACCATATGATTTCTCTTATGTGTAGACTCTAAAAAATAAAACAAACAAGCAAACAAAAACTAGACTCTTAAATAAAGAAAACGAATGGGTGGTTGCCAGAGGGTAGGTGGGTTAGGGGTTGGGTAAATTAGATAAAGGGGATTGAGAGGTATAAAGTTCCAGTTATAACATAAATAAGTCATGGACATGAAGAATACAGGACAAAGAATATAATTAATAATATTGTAATAACATATAATGACTAACGGTGACTACACCTCACTGAGTAACAAAGACCTGTCATAGCAATATGCTATAACCTGAAACTAATGCAGCACTGATGGGTTTTTTGTTTTGGTTTGATTTGAAGTAGGCTTTATGCCCAGGATGGAGTCTGATGCGGAGCTTGAACTCATGACTCTGAGATAAAGACCTGAGCTGAGATCAAGAGTCAGAGGCCTAACCGTCGGAGCCACCCAGGTGCCCCATGTATGTTAATTATACTTCAGTTAAAAAAAAAACAAAACAAAACCTGATACAATGTCAGTATATTGACTTACCTAATTTGGGAAATAACAAAAGTTTTAATTAAAGAAAAAGTCATGTGTGTGTACGTATGGGTGTGTGTGTGTGTGCTTCCGACATTTAAAGTCATGATACTCTGTGTTCTTGTAGTTCAAATACACTTCCATTGCATTCTTTAATTTCCCCTCAGGGATAAGCAGAGGTCATAAAGAGTGTTTGAATAGAAGATCACAGGTTTTTGGTTCAATCGAATGTAGAATTTGTTTCCTCTTCAGTGGCATCCACAAGAAATGACTGACATATCACGTAACGGAAAAGCATTTCAGTTGTAAGAAAAGCTGAGCTCATCACTAGGGAAAGCTTCGTCGGTTAAAATTGACGTTTGTCATATCGAGTATAATTTATCGCTTCTGAATTGATTATACGTGACCCAATGATTTGGTTGGTAAAATGTGACTCGGTTAAGACATAACTCGCGTTATAGCCTCTGCATTATGTGTGTCCCAGCTCCTGCACACCTACTGATCGGCTGCAGCGCAGTGTGGCAGCAACAGCGAGTGCGGTGTCTGAGTCCCAGTCCTTGATGTGCGACCCCCAGCCATGTGACCCGCCTGGGTCAAGGTACTTTATCTTGCTTTGCTTCAGGGTCTTCACTAATGTGATGGAAACAATCACAACACCTCCTTGATAAGGCCAGGGTGGCACCTGGCAAAATAGTCACACACCAATTGTTTATTATCATTACGTGTTGCTTCGGAGGTAATACAATAAACTACCTTACTGATGTCTCCCTGTCAGGTAACGGCCACCTCCTTTCATAGAACTTGCTCTGACTTCTCTGACCCCAAACAACTTTCTTCCTGAACTCACAACCTGAGTGACACCAGTGCTCCTAAGAGCTAAATATCTCCACTCTAAAATAATGTTTACTAATTTTAGGAAAGGCAGTATGATGTCATTTTAGCACATAATATATATCCATATTTCTATATCCTTAATTGCATTTTTTACTCTCCAATTTCTGTTCTTTTTCTTCTCTCTCTCTCCCTCTCTCTTTTTTTCTTTTTCCTGGTTGATCACTCCTTACTTCTACTTTTCAACTCTTGCCAACAGTTTCCTCATTCTTTGAACTTAAATTCGACAGCCAGATTATCCTAGAGCTTGTTTTTAACCTTTCATTACCTGGTCCAGACTCCCTCACTCAAAAAATAAACAAACAAGCAAAAATAAGAAGAAAAAAAAAACAACTATCATTTTCTCAATGGTAAATTTCCTATGATCATTTCCTCTTCTTGGGCTGTTTTTTTTTTTTTTTTAAGTTTATTTATTTATTTTTGAGAGAGAGGGAGAAAGCACATTAGTGGGGGAGGGGGAGAAAGCACATTAGTGGGGGAGGGGTAGAGAGAAATGGAATGTGAGAATCACAAGCAGGCTTTGCATTGTCAGTGCAGAACCTGATGCAGGGCTTGAACTCACAAACCTTGAGATCATGACCTGAGCCAAAACCAAGAGCTGGAAGCTTAACCTACTGAGACACCCAGGTGCTCCTTGGGCTGCTTTTTATATCTTCCTATGTGTTTATATTAACTTAACATTAGTTTTCAGGGAGTTTTTACATTGGTTTTACATCAATGCAAAGATTGGAATAACTCATTTGGTTCTACACAGGGAAGTAAAGGCAAGCCCATTGTGACACCTTTAGCATAATATCTAAGGGGGCATCGGCTAAAAACGATTTGTGAAATGATTCTTCTAACTCTGAATATAATACATGCTCATTACAGAAAATATTGGATAACTAAAAAATATAAAAAAGTAAAATACTGTTTATTCATGTTTCTTCTATATAAAGGCAGCAATAATTAATAGCTTTGTATATTCTAAAGAAGACAGGAAGCTAGATTCTGAACACAGATCTCTAAACCTTGATTTTTACTATAATTAGATGTTGTAATTATATTTTCCTTTGTCAATTTAATTCTCCTAGTAAATGACTGTTTGTGGTTGAATAGTGTTTGGCCGTGTCTCCAATTTGCATGGTGTCAGATGTGGGCTAGTGGGTCCAGCAAGAAACTTGCTCAGTTTCTTGTCTCCAGATCTCATTCCTTCTTTCCTATGCATCGTCAGCCCCCTCTTTCTCCTTTTTATACTTCATCCTTTCCATCACCTTTGCAACTAAAACACTATATTAAATGCCTTCTGTTTCAAATATATCAGTTTCCCTTTTCTTGGCTGGACTGCACACAATAAATATCTCTATTTCCTTCAGGAAGATTCTCGGAGTGAAATACATAATTCAAAGAATATAAACTGAAATTTGTTTTGAGGTTGAGAATTTCCCATTTTTAAAGTTCTAGAACGCATAATAGACAAATATAAAACATACACGCGCATGATAGAAAATGAGTATAAAGAAACAGACGGATACACACATGGCACAACAAATAGCTTTCTTCTTTCAATCTTCACTTCCCAGCATTATGCTCAGCATAAAGTATTTTTTCTTGATGTCGTTTTTCTAATGAATGAATGAACTGGTATATGCATGCCATGAGGTTCTTAGGAGCAACCCTAAGATATGAGTATGTTGGTCTTGGAAAATCTTACCCAAAAACCTAGCTCGTCTGTCACCACTTTTACATACAAGAAAACTACTGACAAGAGAGAGAGAATGATCCTCCATCATTCTAAAGAAAAACTTTGTATAGCTTACCATAACTTCCCCATATGTTGAAATATATTAATATTACTATGGTTTGATTTTATATATTCAAAAGATAGGCACAGAAAAGAAAATGACCTTTATTCTGCATAATGCAAGATCATCCAACACTGACCTCCAAAAATAAAGCCCCTAAATTAAAAATTCATGAAACACATATGTGAAAAAGAAAGCAAAATTGATGGAACAGACTCTAAAGAAATATTATATAAGTACAAGGAATTCATTCATCTACATAAAGCTATATTATAAAATTATGTCGCAGCTTATCTAACATGTGCTGTGTATGTTATAACAACATACATTTAAGTAATTATTGTTTATTAAACAGTATTTGATGCTATCTGCAATGAAACAAGGAAATCTTGAATTGAACACATCATAAAAGATGACAAAGGAACTTAGTACAAAAGGAACTATTTGACTAAAAGATAAAGGCAACTTAGTATTTAATTTAGTATAATATGTATTCCCTGATGATCAGCAGCGTATTTTGAAAATATAGTGAAAGAATATTATTGTCTCCTGGAGAGGCAATAGTCATAAGAAAACAACCATTAAAAAAAAAAAGAAAGAAAACAACCATTAACTTCAAATTTCTATGTAACAATCATTTTGTGGTACAAATACATAAAATATTTTATCTCACGTGATATAATTAGCGAACTTGATTCTCTGATTGCCAGGACTATTCCTCACCCACAGATTGAAGCTGAAAGGGACACAGAATAAATAGCTGGCTTTAATGTTTACATTTGTTCTTGTGTTGTTCTTTTTCTATGCAAGTAACCATACTGTTAGAGGAACAAACTATTAAGCCTGGGCATTTATGAATACAGGTAAGGAATGACAGTAAAGAAAACAACAAAATTATGCTGATAAGCATCAAACCATGAAATCTTTATTGGACTTTATGCTAATGAATAATACACAGTTCCTGTGATTGACTTCAATTAAGATTGCTTTCGGGCAGGCCAACCTAGTATACTTGGATCAGCTGCTGAGAGAGAAATGGGGATTAAATTTTACATAGTTGCTCTGCTACTCCATGCAGATGCCTTGCTTCCCATAACTATCCCGGAAGATACGGACGGCAACTATAATTTGATACCAGTCTCAAATAAGTTCTTCTTAAACTTTAGTGCTCTTAACAAGATTACCTAGGATGCCCCATATCAAAGCCCCAGCAATAGGAGTTCTGATTTAGCAAGTCGTTAAGAGGATACTGCAATCTGCATTTGCAAGCATCCCATCTCAGATGGGGGATAAGAAAGTCTTCTTACAAAAATTGTGTATAACAGGAGTTTCATCAGATATTCTTTGCTTTTGTCAATACTAGGAGGCCAAGGATTGTCTCAGAGGGCTCCAGACTCCTTGAGCTTTCAGTTGTATTAAGTGGAGAGGATACTGTGAGCTTTATTCTGGTTCTTTTCTCCATTTAAGAGAGATACCAACTGCAAGTCTCAAGGAGCATTAGAAGGAAAAATAGTTTTTTCCAATTCCTCTTGATACATAACAGGCACTACTCACTCATCCGAAAAGTATTGCACCTACCTAAACAAGTGAATCAAGGGCGTTGGCTGAGAATTCTACAGTGGCAAAAGGAGGATCCCTGTGAACGAGATAAGACCCTGGCCCAGGTGCTAGAAAATTATGTACGCAAAATGTGCTTCAAGAGTATATAATTGTATATAGGAAATCTACATGGTACTTCCAAAAGTTGATGGCAACAGACAGACCTCTCTGGAACTTCCTTCTACTACTAGGATAAATGTTCTCCAACTAACAAGACTTCCACAACCTTTATAAGGACTGAAAAATTTCTACCACCTTTGGAAGGTGGTGCAACAGATCACAGGGGACCTTGGTAAGAAGAACTGAAACAAAACCTAACCTCATTGGAAAGCTCTAGTATTTATAAGTCATTAAGCCTTCATCACCACCCTGCCTGAAGGGGATAATAGAGCTGTTTTCCAGTCAACAGTGTTTTTATAGCATCTCTTCAATTTTGGAATCATAAGCAGTTCAAGTTATTTTTTCTTAATATCTCTTTTATGCTATTATGATGTTGTTATCATGCAAATTGGGAATTAGGTGACAGGGTATGAAAATGCTGTACATGTACACATTAAAATGTTGCCTTATAGCAGAAAGGAAAATGTTTTCCCTAAGTGTGCTGACAGATGAAAAATTTTACAGCAGACATCCCTCAGAAGTTATCTGCTTTTAAGTTTAATATATGAAGAAATATCATGTGCTAAGAAAAGAATGGCAATGATGAAAAGAATAAAAGACCAAACATCTAGTCCCTATACTTAGCCCAATTATCAGGCCAGAGCGTATATGTTTAGGTCCTCTTCCCCATGACCTGGGGAAAACAATCTAAAATGTTTTTACCTGATATACTTCAATATTATGCTGTTAAGACACATTTTTTAACCTAATGATTATAAAAGTCTTGGCAATTCCTTAAATATTATTTAAGATTTTCCAGTCTCTGACCACGTGGTGACCTCAAAATGAGATTATAGAGGTGTGCCTACAAGCCATACTTCCATTGTGAACTCTTTCTGTCATCTTTCCATGTGTATGATCTCAGTTTGTAATTTTTTAAAACTAATACTTAATAACTTTTGTTTGTCTGAGTGTAATCATCACTGATTCCAGAAAATTTTCTGTAAAATCTCTACAAGTAACAACCAGAGTTCACTATTTTTTTAAAAAATTTTTTGATGTTTATCTATTTATTTTTGAGAGAGAGAGAGAGACAGACAGACAGACAGACCATGAGTGGTAGAGGGGCAGAGAGAGAGGGAGACACAGAATCAGAAGCAGGGTTCAGGCTTCAAACTGTCAGCACAGAGCCAGACCCGGGGCTTGAACTCACAAACTACAAGATCATGACCTGAGCTAAGGTCGGACGCCTAACCAACTGAGCTACCCAGGTGTCCCTGGATTTCACTACTTTTATAGTATGTATTTAATATTTGCTTGAAGAAAATGTAATTAGTTCAGACCCCCAGCAACAGGAATTCTGATTTAGGAAGTCAGTAAGAGGGTACCGAACTCTACTTTTGCAAGCATCCCATCTCAGTTAGATGGGGGATCAGAAAGGTTTCTTAGAGAAATTGTGTATATCAGATCTTCATTGATCACTGTCATTATTAAAGAAACCCAGTAATAATAAATTAGTAATAATACTTTATAGTAAAGTCTGCATTAGTTATTGTCCATGCTCCGTATCTGCATTATCACAGCCACATCTATTTTCTATTTTTTCTATTTTTTAATTATATATTATTATTTTCTATTTTTTCGATTACATATTAAGTGAAAGCTTCATTTGTTTTGAAATTTATTAAAACAAAGCTTTATGGAAAACCAATTCTCTTCTGGGCATGAAATTTAGAAAATGGGATATAAAGTGTTGATTCAAGGTTCTATCTCCCTTTTGGATTGCCCCACTACTGTAGGGAATCACGCAGACTTCTGAGAGAGTCCATTTCAATTTGCTCAGATCATACTTTCTTCAATACAATAATTTCAACAGCTGAGCCAAATCAATAAAGCAACACAGATATATCATGAAATGATTTATTAACTTATCTGACTTTATCAGAATAAGCATGAGAAGCAATGGGCCTATAGAACTTCAGAAATTTTCAAGTTAGCATATTTATAGCACCAAAATAGATACATTTTTCAGTCAAGTATCCACTTACAAACTACCACTTACTTTTTTCATATTTATTTTTCCTATTTTTTTTCAATGATCTTCTTGATAGTCCTCAAGAGGAGACTGACCCTTTAGGTAGCGCCTTCTGTGCTCAGTTAAAGTGTGGAATGTCCCTCTTATAATTCCGTATCTTACTGTGAAAGAGGCCTAGCGACCTCTAAACCTAGTGGATTCCAGATACTGCTTCCTTGATGTATTTACCAGGTGTGGGCATAGCATATTATACCTTAAGGTCAACACTATCCAAATGATAAGGTGTTTTTTTATAGATCCCAGGACATTATACATTGATAATATTTTAAAACTGTTTTTGGACTGTTCCACATTGCTTATTGGTGCAGGTACTGTCAAAAACTTATTTGTGAACTGTAGTGTAAACTTTAACCTGACAACATATTTTGCGAATTTTACCTCATCCGTTTTTTTTTTCCCCACAATAAAGTTGAATAAGACGGACTCCAGGTGTTCCAGTTAATGTTGCCCGTGACTATGAGCAATAATCAATCAACTTTACATGTTAAGTATCCTTATTCCTTTAAGCTCTATTGCTATGTATATTTCAAGACAAGAAATACTAGTATAGACACTTTAACAATATTTTCTCTTCCAATCCATGAGAATGGAAGGTTTTTCCATTTCTTTGTGTCTTTAATTTCTTACATAGGTACTGTATAGTTTTCAGGGTACAGATCGTTTGCCTTTTTGGTTAAGTTTATTCCTAGGTTTGTCTTACAGTTTTTGATGCGGTTGTAAATGGGATCAATTCTTTGGTTTCTCTTTCTGCTGCTTCATTATTGGTGTAAAGATATGTAACAGATTTCTGTACATTGATTTTATATCCTGCAACTTTGTTGAGTTCATGTATTAATCCTAGAAGTTTTTGGTGGAGACTTGGGTTTTCTACATAGAGAATGACGTCATCTCCAAATAGTGAAAGTTTGACTTCTTGCCGATATGGATGCCTTTTATTTGTTTTTGTTGTCTGATTGCTGAGGCTAACACTTCCAGAACAACAGTGGTGAGAGCAGACATCCCTTTTGTGTTGGTGACTTTAGGGGAAAAACCCTCAGTTTTTCCCTATTAAGGATGACATTAGATGTGGGTCTTTTGTATGTGGCCTTTCTGATGTTGAGGTATTCCCTTCTATCCCCACATTCTTAAGGGTTTTATCAAGAAAGGATGCAGTATTTTGTCAATTTTTTTTTGCATGTGATCATATGGTTCTTATCCTTTCTTTTATTCATTTGGTATTTTATATTGATTGATTTGCAGATACTGAACCAGTCCTACAGCCCAGGAATAAATCCCACTTGATCGTGGTGAATAATTATTTTAATGCACTGTTAGATTTGATTTGCTAGTATCTTGAGAATTTTTGCATCCATGTTCATCAGGGATATTGCTCTGTAATTCTCTGTTTTAGTGGGGTCTTTGGTTTTGGAATCAAGATAATGCTGGCCTCATAAAATGAGTTTCTAAGTTTTCCTTCCATTTCTATTTTTGAAACAGTTTCAGAAGAACAGGCAATAACTCTTATTTAAATGTTTGGTAGAATTCCCCTGAAGCAATACTTATCAAAATAACACCAGTATTTTTCAGAGAGCTATAACAAATAGTTATGAAACTTGTATGGAACAAGAAAAAACTGAAAAATCAAAGTAATGTTTAAAAAGAAAAAGAAATGGGAGGCATCACAATTGCAGACTTCAAGCTGTATTACAAAGGTGTAACTATCAAGACAGTATGGTATTGGCAGAAAAACAGAACAGAGAACCCAGAAATGGACCCACAAATGTATGGCCAGCTAATCTTTGACAAAGCAGGAAAGAGTATCCAATGGAAAAAAGACAGTTTTTCAACAAATGGTGTTGGGAAAATGGGAAAGCTACATGCAGAAGAATGAAACTGGACCACTTTCTTACACCATACACAAATATAAATTAAAAATGGATGAAAGACAAATTTGAGACAAACCATCAAAGCCTTAGAACACAGGCAGCAACTTCTTCGGCCTTGGCCACAGCAACTTCTTACTAAACACTTTGCCAAAGGCAAGGGAAACAAGGGCAAACATGAACTATTGGGAATTCATCAAGGTAAAAAACTCTGCACAGCAAAGGAAACATTCAACAAAACTAAAGGCAGCATTCAGAATGGGAGAAGATATTTAATAATGGGAGGCACATCTGATAAAGGCTTAGTATCCGAACTCTATAAGGAACTTATAAACTCAACACCCACAAAACAAATAACCCAGTTAAGAAATGGGAAAAAGACATGAATAGACACTTTTCCAAAGAAGACATCCAGATGGCTAAGACACATGAAAAGATACTCAGTATGGCCCATCATTAGGGAAATACAAATCAATACCATGATGAGATACCAACTCACACCTGTCAGAATGGCAAAAATTAACAACACAAGAAACAACAGGTGTTGGCAAGGATGCAGAGAAAGGGGAACACTCTTGCACTGTTGGTGGGAATGCAAACTAGTGCACCCATTACAGAGAACACTATGGAGGCTCCTCAAGAAACTAAAAATAAAACTCTATGATCCAGCAATTGCACCAGTAGGTATTTATCCAAAGTACAAAATGATGATTCAAAGGGACACATGCACCCCGATGTGTATAGAAGCACTGTCAACAATAGCCAAATTATGGAGAAAGCCCAAATATCCATCGACTGATGAATGGGTAAAGAAGATGTGGGGTGTGTATGTGTGTGTATGTGTGTGTGTGTGTGTGTGTGTGTGTGTGTATGAGTGTATACACACACACACACACACACACACACACACACACATATACATATATAGAATGTAATATTACTCAGCCATCAAAAAGAGTGAAATCTTGCTATTTGCAATGATGTGGATGGAACTAGAGTGTATTATGCTAAGTGAAATAAGTCAGTCAGAGAAAGACAAATATATGACTTCACTCATATGTGGAATTTAAGAAACAAAACAGGTGAACATAGGGGAAGGGAACAAAAAATAAAATCAGGTAAAAAGAGAGAGAGAGAAGGAAACCATAAGACACTCTTTTATTGTCAAGTTAGCTAACACAGTGTATACAGTGTACTCCTGGCTTTGGGAATAGATTCCCATGATTCATCACTTACATAAAACAATATAGTGCCCTCCTCAATGCCCATCAGCCATTTTAACCATCCCCCTGCCCCACCACCCTCATCAACCCTCAGTTTGTTCTCTGTATTTAAGAGTCTCTTATGGTTTGTCTCCCTCTCTGTTTGTAACCATTGTTTTTTTTTTCCTTCCTTTCCCACATGGTCTTCTGTTAGGTTTCTAAACTTTCACATATGACTGGAAACATATGATATCTGTCTTTTTCTGACTATTTCACTTAGCACAATACCCTCCAGTTCTATCCACATTGCTGCAAATGGCAAGATTTCATTCTTTTTCATCACTGAATAGTATTCCATTGTATATATAAACCACCTCTTCTTTATCCATTCATCAGTTGATAAACATTGGGGCTCTTTCCATAATTTAGCTATTGTTGATACTGGTGCTATAAACTTTGAGGTACATGTATCCCTGAGAATCAGCACTACTGTATCCTAGTAGTGCTATTGTTGGGTCATAGGTTAATTCTACTTTTAATTTTTTGAAGAACCTCCACACTGTTTTCCAAAGTGGCTGTACGAGTTTGCATTCCTACCAACAGTGCAAAAGGGTTCCCCTTTCTCCACATCCTTGCTAACATCTGTGGTTTCCTGAGTTGTTAATTTTAGCCATTCTGACTGGTGTGAGGTGGTTTCTCAATGTGGTTTTCAATTGTATTTCCCTAATAATGAGTGATATTGAACATCTTTTCATGTGTCAGCCACTTGGATGTCTTCTTTGGAAAGGTGTCTATTCATGTGTTTTTCCCATTTCTTAACTGGGTTATTTGTTTTTTGGCTGTTGAGTTTGGTAAGTTCTTTATAGATTTTTGATACTAACCTTTATTTGATATGCCATTTGCAAATATCTTCTCCTATTCTGTTGGTTGCCTTTTAGTTTTGTTGAATGTTTGCTGTGCAGAAGCTTTTTATCTTGATGAAGTCCTAGTAGTTCATTTTTGCTTTTATGTCCCTTGCCTTTGCAGACATGTCATGTAAGAAGTTTCTGTGGTTGAGGTCAAAGAGGTTGTTGCCTGTTTTCTCCTCTAGTATTTTGATGGTTTCCTGTCTCACATTTAGGTATTTCATCTATTTTTAATTTATTTTTGTGTATGGTTTAAGAAGGTGGTCCAGTTTCATTCTTCTGCATGTTGCTATCCAATTCTCCCAGCACCATTTGCCAAAAAGACTGCTATTCCATTGGATACTCTTTCCTGCTTTGTCAAAGATTAGTTGGCCATACATTTGTGGGTCCATTTCTGGGTTCTCTATTCTATTCAATTGATCTATGTGTCTGTGTTTGTGTCTATACCATACTGTCTTGATGATTGCAGCTTTGTTATACAGGCTAACGTCTGGGATTGTAATGCCTCTGGCTTTGGTTTTCTTTTTCCTCATTATTTTGGTTATTCAAGGTCTTTTGTGGTTCCATACAAAT
Source organism: Neofelis nebulosa (assembly GCF_028018385.1). Classification (NCBI taxonomy): domain Eukaryota; kingdom Metazoa; phylum Chordata; class Mammalia; order Carnivora; family Felidae; genus Neofelis; species Neofelis nebulosa. The sequence goes on from NC_080790.1 coordinate 29,219,038, forward strand.
TTCAGGTCAGGATTGTTTGTTCTGGCTCTGTGAAGAATGCTGATGCTATTTTGATTGGGATTGCATTGAATGTGTAGATTGCTTTGGGTAGTATCAACATTTTAACAATATTTGTTCTTCCTATCCAGGAGCATGGAATCTTTTTCCATTTCTTTGCATCTTCTTCAATTTCTTTCAAAAGCTTTCTACAGGTTTCAGCATAAAGATCTTATACCTCTTTGGTTAGGTTTATTCCTAGGTATTTTATAGGTTTTGGTGCAATTATAAATGGGATTGATTCCTTTATATCTCTTTCTGCTGCTTCATTATAGGTGTATAGAAATGCAACCAATTTCTGTACATTGATTTTATATCCCGCAACTTTGGTGAATTCATGTATCATTTCTAGCAGTATTTTGGCAGAGTCTTTGGGTTTTCCATGTAGAGTATCATGTCATCTGTGAAAAGTGAAAGTTTGACTTCTTTGTCAATTTGGATTGACAATTTTATTTCATTTTGTTCTCTGGTTGCTGAGGCTAAGACTTCCAATGCTGCGGAAGTGGTAAGAGTGGACATCCCTGTCAACTTCCTGATCTCAGGGCGGAAGCTCTAAGTTTTTCCCCATTGAGGATGATATTAAGCTGTGGACCTTTCATATATGGTTTTTATGATGTTAAGGTATGTTCAATCATGGTATTGTTATCTATACATTCATTAATGTTTGTGATTAATTGATTCATAGATTTGGGTTCTCATGTTGGGGGCATAAACATTTACAATTGTTAGCTCTTCTTGATGAATAGACCGCTTAATTGTGATACAATGTTTTTCTTCATCTCTTGTTACAGCCTTTAGTTTAAAATCGAGTTTGTCTGATATAAGTATGGCTACTCTGGCTTCCTTCTGACATCCAGTAGCATGATGTATGGTTCTTCATGCCTTCACTTTCAGTCTGCAGTGTCCTCAGGTCTAAAATGAGTCTCTTGTAGGCAGCATATAGATGGATCTTGGTTTTTTATCCATTCTGATACCCATTCTTTTGATTGGGGCATTTAGTCCATTTACATTCAGAGTGATTATTGAAAGATAGGATTTAGTATCATTGTGTTATCTTTAAGTTTCGTGCTTGTGGTGATGTCTCTGGACCTTTGTAGTCTTTGCTGCTTTCCACTCACAGAGACGCCCTTAGGAACTCCTGTGGGGCTGGGTTAGTGGTCATGAACTCTTTTAGTTTTTGTTTGTCTGGGAAAGCCTTTATCTCTCCTATGCTGAATGACAGTCTTGCTGGATAAAGGATTTTTGGCTGCATATTTTTCTTATTCAGCACATTGATTATTTCCTGCCACTCCCTTCTGGCCTGCCAAGCTTCAGCAGACGAGTCTGCTACAACCCTTATGTGTCTATCCTTGTAGGTTAAGGCCTGTTTGTCCCTAGATGCTTTCAGGATTCTCTCTTTATCTTTATATTTTGCCAGTTTCACTATGATATGTTGTGGTGTTGACCTGTAGTTGTTGATGTTGAAGGGAGTTCTCTGTGCCTTCTGGATATGGATGCCTATTTCCTCTTGCATATTGGGGAAGTTCTCAGCTCTAATTTGTTCAAATAAACCTCCTGCCCCTTTCTCTCTTTCTTCCTCTTCTGGAACTCCTATGATAGGGATATTATTTTTTTTTCATTGAATCACTTAGGTCTCTAATTTTCCCCCTCATGGCCTAGTAATTTCTCTCCCTTTCTCATTTTCTTCATTTTCCATAATTTTATCTTCTATTTCCCCTATTCTCTCCTCTGTTTCTCCCATTCTTGACATCGCTGCATCTAGTTTATTTTGCAACTCATGACAGCATTTCTTAACCCATCATGACTATTTCTTATGTCCTTGCTCTCTGCTGCGACAGTTGTCTGCTGTCTTCTGTGCTTTTTTCAAGCCCAGCTATTAGTCTTATGACTATTATTCTAAATTCTTGATCATATATACTGCTTATATCTGTGATGAGCAATTTTCTGGCTGTCATTTCTTCCTGGAATTTCTTTTGATGAGAATTCTTCCCTTTCATCATTTCGGCAAGTTTTCTGTCATTTACATGTTTAAATAACTTGTTATGTGTCCTGCACCTGTGAGTACCACTATGTTAAAAAGAGGTCATATACTGTCCATGACCTGGCACTTCAGGAAATGGTTTTGGAGTGTGTTACACGCACTCTGTTGTGTCTTTGGCTGCTTTGTCTCGCTACTTGTAGTGGTGGATTGGATCTTCCACCAAGTGTTCTTTGATTTTTTTGTTGAAGTAACCCTGGAAAAAGAGAGAGGAGGGGGGAAAGAAACCTTATCCCAAACAAAGAGAGAAATGACAGGGGCAGAAAAAAAGACCAGGCAGAGGATGAAAGAAACTACAGGGCTTAATCCAGAAAGAGAGAGAGGAAAATAAAGAAAGAGATACAGAAAATAGTGTAAAAAGAATAGAGTAAAAATTCCCAATTAAACAACCAACCAGAATAGAGGAACAAAGACAAAGATTATATATATATATATATATATATATATATATATATATATATATATATATATATATATATAATCAACCAAAACTCAAATCAGACACTATGAGGATGATTCCAAAGGGGGAAGAAAAAAGAGGTGAGTAGAAAGATAAAGAAGGGAAAAGAGAAGGAAAGAAAAGAAAAGAAAAGAAAAAAATTAAAGAAACAAACCAGCAAACAAAGCTGGCTAACATACAAACTCACCGGACAGTTGGATGTTGGTGCCTGGGAAAGGTGGCTGTGCGGGTCTGGAGGAGAGGCTGTGTAGTTAAGTCAGTGTCTATCTCACTCTGGCAGATAAGCAGTTACCAGGCACAGAGGGGTGGGGTTTGGTGTAAGTGCATCCCGCCTCCACTGGGGGCCGCTGTTCTGTTCCCTGGTATTGTTGATGGGGAGGAACATGGCGACACCCTGTTTCTCCTCCCCAGATGGGTGTCCCAAAGCATGCTATTCAGTTGGCCCTCACAGAGTAGCCTGTGGGGCCAGCTTGCCTTACTCCACAGTCTCCAGCACCTCCCAGGCGCTTGGCTGGGATTCAAAACCCAATGTCTTAAAGGATCTCACTATGCAGGGACCAATTCTGGAAGGAGAGACTCAACTACAGAGAACTAACTGAGGGTTGGTGGAGGGAAGTTGGGGGGGGGGGATGGGCTAAATGCGTTATGGACATTAAGGAGGGCATTTGTTTTGTTGAGCACTTGGCGTTGTATGTAAGTGATTAATCACTAAATTCTACTCCCTTAACCAATATTACACTACACATTAACTAACTTGAATTTAAATAAAAACTCAGAAGAAAAAAAAAACTAAAAAAAAAAACACATGGCTCTCTCCAGTTCTTTAAGTCTTCTGAACTGATAACAAAACTTTATTTTTTATTTATTAAGTTTTTAATTTTAATTCAAGTCTAGTTAACACACAGTTATATTTGTTTCAGGTGTACAATGTAGTGACTCAACAATTCTATACTTTACTCAGTGCTCATTATGATAAGTGTGATCTTAATCCCCTTCATCTATTTCACTCTTTTCCCCACCCACCTCCTTTTTGATATGCTTTATTTTAAATGAGTACCCTCAGTTAAAGTTTTTTTTTTTTCAATAAGAACATTTTTCACTTGCAGCATACTTCAGAATATATGGTTCTAAAAGATATATATAAAACATTCCATCCAAGAAAAATAGAACACACATTTTCTTCAAGTACACACAGAGGAATCCCCTGGTTAAATCACATAAAAAGAGACATAACAAATATTACAAATGCAAGAAGACTAAGATCATACCAAGAATATTTCCCAACTTACTTGTAAGATTTTGATAAAGATTGTCATTAATAATTTTTTTTTTAATGCTTGGTAGAATTCACTAATGAAACCACATGGTCTTGGGCTTTACTGTGTTGATAGATTTCTGATTCCTACTACAATTTTCCTTCTTGTCATTGGTCTAAGAAGATTTCTTATTTCTTAAACTCAGGATTCATAATTCAGTCATGGTATCGTGCATTTTTAGGGATTATCTTTTTTATGGTCCAAGTTATCTGATTTGTTGATATATAATTGTTTATATTAATCTGTTATCATGCTATGCATTTCTGTGGTTATCTGTTGTATTGTTTTTTTTCTTCCATTTCTCATTTTGGCTTTTGGGTCTTCTTTCTTTTTTCTTAGTTAACGTAGTTAAAGCATTGTCAGTTTTGATTTCTTTTGAAAAACATTACTCTCTATGTTATGTTATTGCTTATTCTGGTCTCAATTTTATTATTTATGATTTTTCTTTGTTATTTCCTTCCTCTACTAAATTTGTGCTAAGCTTCCTTTTCTAGTTCCTTGCGGTATAATGTATTTTGAACGGTTTTCTGAACACAAGCATTTATAACATAGATTTCACTCCAACATCTGCTTTTGCTTCATCCCATACATTTTGGAATATTGTGTTTTGTTTTGAGACATATTTTGGTTTGCCATTTGATTCCTTGTTTGGCCAATTGTTTGTGCAGTACTGTGTTTTTTTAATATTGACATATTAAAAATGTAATATTTACATTGTAGATTTTCCAGCTTTGTGATAGTGTTGAACAAAACTTTTAAATTCAGTTGCTTAACTGAGAGCATTTAAGGGACTACTCTCTTACTGAGAGGAATTCCCAGTTTGGGTGGTTACCAAACCAAAGATGACTTAATATCGCTGACTCTAGATTCCTGCTATAGATTTCATAGCATCTTTATTTGAATACATGTAATGAGGCAGCAGTATTTCATCTTTATTTGAATACATGTAATGAGGCAGCAGAGCCTAGAATGTTGGAGATAGTCTTATATTTGTTTTGCGGGGGTGTGTGTGTGGCGTCCTACTTTAGATATGTTCCTTTGCTTTGACCTCAGTAAAGTTAGATAAGAAATGCATGCTACTTCCTATTTATTTTAAAATAGATGCTTTTGACTTTAAAAGTATTATGCCCAAGGAACTTTGGTATCACTACACACTGTTTTCCGAATCCTTTCCGTTCTTTTTTATGGCTCAAGATCATGTTAGTAACCTCATTTCCTCTATACCAGAGTGGATTTTTTCTAACTTCAATGTGCATTTTAATATTTCTTGCTTCTGAATTCATTGATGTGATGGTTCTGATAAATCAAATCTCTCTGGGTAAGACAGGTGTTGCTAACAGACAGATCACAAAAGCTTATGTGCCTTCTAATGAATCCAATATTTCTAATTTACTTTTCCCTCAAGAATGCATTTGCTTTCTACATTGCTTCAGAGTAGAACCCTCAATCATCTGTCAGCATGTGTTCTTATGATGACATTTCTGAAGTGATAAAAGTAGAATTTTAAACAGGAAAAAGAATCTTAACAACTACATTTAGTCTAAAAATCTGTCAAGTACATCTTGAATATCTGTATGAATGTAACATGATTAGCTCCAGGAGAGTGTAAGAAAATATAAGAACATAGTTCAGCTAGGCTGTGTATCCTGTCCTTTACACTGGATAGAGATCCATCATAATGTATTCAATTTTAGTTAATAAAGAGGGTGTAAGGTTTCAATGCTATCCTTATATTGTTCTTTATACTTTAGAAAATACCTCAACATGAATTATTGCATTTGATTTTCAAAGAGCCCCCAAGATAAATAGTGCCATGCCCACTTTACAGATGGCGAAACTAAAACTTGAAGAGGTGTTAAGAGGTTTTCTCAGGTTTACACAGTTAGTACCAGCAGAACGGGAAGCTATGGTAAAGGTGTTTTGACTTGGAACTCAGCTTCTAGTTACACGGGTGTAATGTCGAAGAGCCCTGGATCTGAGGGAAAGGTAAATCAGAAAATGATTGTTACCCTCCCTAAAATACTCATTTGAGTTCCCACTTCTGCAATAACATTAATTCACCAATATTTATCAGGAGCAGTATCACTATTTTAGGGGCATCCCACACACAAACCTCGCATAGGTCACAGAACATCAAAATATCCCATTGTCAACTTGCCTATGAACATATTGGAACAGCATGAGAAATCCCAAAGAACCATATGCCTACATTTGGTACATATCATTTTGTCACAGCAGGCATTAGTCAAAGAATCGATAAATGGGTTTATGATTTTCATTTAGCTTCTGTAACAGAAAGGAAAGATTTTGCAAAATCACTTAGTATCAAGCTCTGATTGCTCTTATAATCAGTAGGAGTTTAAGTGATCAATAAAGTGAAATTCAAGCACATTTCAGAAATTGATAGCATTTTCGTTTGCACATGGTTAATAATCGTGTCAATTAAAACGTAATTTCTTGCTTCAAAGAATGAGTCTGAAAACAGATGCCATCACTGATAACAATAAACCCTGCCTTTAGGGAAATGAGTATTTTTAGTTTCCTGATTCTGTTAACCAGATATTAAAAGTGGGGAACTATATTTATACCTTCTTTAAGAATAATATCTTAAATACAAATGGTATTCCATAAATGTTAGCAATGTGGCTAAATTCCTGTAAAGAAGCACACCAACATGAGTAAATTTAGCATAATATTGAGAGAAAATAATATAAATACAGGGGCACCTGGGTGGCTTAGTCAGTTGAACATCTAATTTCAGCTGAGGTCATGATCTCACGGTTCGTGACTTCGAGGCCGGCATCAGGCATTTAGCCCGCTTCAGATCCACTGTCCCCCTCTCTTCCTATCCTTCCCCTGCTCATGCTTTCTTTCTCTCTCTCTCTCAAAAACACATAAACTTTAAAAAAAATAAAATAAGCACGAAATATAACACTACTTTAAAAATCAAAGTTAAAAGTAAATAAAAATAACTGCAAAATAAGAGAAAGAATAAAAGATAATAAGAAAAGAAAAATAAAAAATAAGAGAAATGTTGAGAAAGAAAGATCTCACATAATTTCAAAATTTTATTTTTTTATTGAAGATTTTATTTTTGTTTTTTTATTGAAGATTAAGCTAGGCATTGCATAGAGATACAGATAGATGTAAATATCAATAGATATAAATATATGTATAAATTAACTTAAAACAGAACTCTGATAGCTAAAACCGTAATTATAATACAGTGTGCTAAATTCTGAAACATGCAGAGAAGGATTATGTAATCTGTCCCAGATCTTGAAGAACTAGAATTTACTATGTGGAGAACAGAAGGCAAAGCATTTCAGGCAAGGCATAATTGCATCAAGACACGAAAGAAAACTTTGATACTACTGAATGGTTAAATACTTTTCATTCAGGGCTCCCACACAAGCCAATTATACTGCTACCATCATGTGCTTGCCTGAAATCAGTTATTTCCCAACAAAACCATGACTTGCCTATATGTCTGAAGGAATCCTTCTGTGTAACCTATAAAACATCATAGGTTATCCCAGTCTACTTTAAACATGCTCAAAATACTTACAATAGTCTACACTTGGGCAAAATTATCTAACACAAAACGTATTTTATGATAGAGTTTTGAATAACTCACGTAATTTAATGAATACTGCACTGAAAGCGAAAGCCAGAATGGCTGTACGAGTACAGAGTGGTTGTAACCGAATCAGTTGTTGACTCTCTTGGTAGCATGGCTGACAGCCAGCCGTGGCTCACCGCCCCTGCCTCACATCACAAGAGGGTGCCAGGCTGCATATCACTAGCCAGGCAAAAGATCCAAATTCAAAATTCTAAGTACGGTTTCTACTGAGAACATATCACTTTTACACCATTGGAAAGTTGAAAAACCATAGGTTGAGGACTGTCTGTACAAGGGAGCATTCTCGTTTTCCCAAAGTATACCCTTCTGAGGGGCTCCCATGTATCAAAAGGATCATGTCTAAGGCAAAGGCATTTTCATAAAACAAGGTGGTACAGGGTTAGGTTACTCTCCATTTTTTATTTATAAAAGGCAGTCTCATAACATGTTGGATTTAAGAGCATCTAAAGACATGAATGAATGAATGAATGAATGAATGAATGAGAAAGCAAGCAGGCAGGCAAGCAAGCAGGCAAGCAAGCAAGCAAGCTACTCTTAGTCCTGGGGAATGAAGGGAGGGAATTTAAGCCATTAGCTCAGTTTGGCCCAATAATCAACCCCTAAAGCATAAGTTTTTTCCTAATTTTCCATATTCAGCTAGGCGTTCAAAACAGTATTTGAAAACAGATTTAAAAACATGAATTTGTTTAGCCAGCGTGTTATGAAGGTAATATATATAAAGGAACCACAAAACAATTTAAAAGTGAGTAAGCATGTTGTATTTTAGTAAAATGCTCAAATTTTTACATTATTGAAGATCCAATTTTATTAGCGTAGTAAAATAGCATCACACAAAGTTGTCTTATTTTGTCTTGCTCTGTTTCATATTCTCCCCAGTATATAAGAGAATGAGAACGAAAAAGAGACAGAGTTAGCACTTTCACAGAAATTTATAAAGTAACCAACTTAGGCAACAGGCTACTAATTGTCCTATAAATAGTAAGAGTTCCAAATGACTACTCTACTCAGATACAAAAGAGATATAAGCAGTGACTTCAGTGTTTTAAATATATATACAAATAAGTTCACCTCATGTCACACTTTAGTATCTCAAGTACCTCAGGATGCAGACCTGAGAAACTGCTTAGTTTTCTGAGAAACTGCTTAGTGTGCAGGATGTTTATCTAGAAGTGCTCTTGGAATCAACACTTGTGGAATAGGAGAGAAAGAAGCAAAATTGAAAAGATGAGGAAGCCAACGTGTGACAGAGACTGAAAGGCAACTTCGAATAAGTGTCCAGAGTTCTGCAACTATAATGGACATCAGAGCTGTCCAATCAGAGCTAACATGGTGGGTCTTTACTTCTACATCGGGAAGAGCATGACCCCGGAAAAGGCAGCTTTCTGTAGCGAAGGCAGTCCTGGAGACATTGAGAGCCGAAGGCTAATTGTCAACAGCACTCACAGCAACTGGAGCAAAAAAGATCTTTTCATGAAGGGAGATCTGGGTGGGTGGTGCTCACCCCATCTGATATTTTTTTCTAATCCTTAGTGGACATGTACTTACAACTGTACAGTTTGCTGAATAAAGCTCACCTGTGTTCAGAAAAAGTAAGGGTAATCATTAAGAAGATTGCTTCCATATATAAAAGAGAATTTCCATTTGAGCTTAGAACTAGGTGCTGAAAGCACTGAATGTTAAGCAAGTCTTTTTTTTTTTTAAGTATCATTGAAGAAAATGCTAATATCATCAGCACTAAGTACAATCAGAAGACCAAACATTGGGTGGAAGTGATATGGAAGTGTTGAAGTTGATATTCCATATAAAACAGAGATTCTAGAAGAAGGCTATAGTGGATGTTGTTGTGTGCAGTCTTAATCCTCCTTTAGAACTGGGACATTGATTCCCCTACAGTATAGTCATAGGAGGATAACTCATCCAAAGTAATACACTGTCCTGGACAGAGAAGATACAATGATTAATTGATGCGAGGGGGGTATTCATATGAAGATTCAGTACCCTTCCTTCAATATGGTGGACAATCCTGATGGTGTGTTCTATGTCCAGAATTTCCCACAGGATCATCTGACACCTGTGCTATAATGGTATTGCAGGCTGACTACTCCTTCCCACTTCTGTATCCCTCATTTCCTTACTGGTATTGTTGTTGTTTTTTTTTAATTTTTTTAAATGTTTATTTATTTTTGAGACAATGCGAGAGACACAGTGCAAGCAGTGGAGGGGCAGACAGAGGGATACACAGAATCCGAAGTGGGCTCCAGGCTCTGAGCTGTCAGCACAGAGCCTGACACGGGGCTCGAACTCACGAACTGTGAGATCATGACCTGAGCTGAAGTAGGACACTTGACCGACTGAGCCACTCAGGTGACCCACCTTACTGGTATTGTTAACCAAAGCACCCCATGATAAACCATCATTACAGAAATTTCCATCTGGGAGTCTATTTCTTAGAGACCCCTCATAAGACAGTTTGGTACTAGGAAAGCAATTCTAACGTGGGTTTTTTGGAGTTGGATCATGAACTGACTGGTGGTAGTGATTCCAATCTTAGTAATAATGTGGAATACTGATCAGCCAGGCAAGCTATAGTGATGCAGTTGTTAAAACTCCTTTGTGGTAAACTGAGACAGGAAGTGGTTAGAAGGGAGAATGCTGGCTGTTGTGATATCTCAGAAGTTTGAGAACTATGGAGAAAACATCAATTATACTATACAATTATGGAATTGATGTTGGCCATTGAGAGTTACCTACACATTGAAGACAGACAATATAAAGTTCAGAATAGGTGATCAAGAATGTAAGGCGAAGTCTAGTGTCAGAGAGCCATTTTGAATATACAAAGACACTCATATCTTCGGTAGCAAAAGGGGAAACTCACCTGACCCATCTGAGTATGGACAAGTGGCCCATTTCTCCTTTTTAAAGGTTACTTCTCACCTCACGGTGACACAGGGGATTTTGCCTCATAAGCCAACCTGCCCATTCCCTCAGAATCTACCTCCATTTCCCCTTCTGGCCACTAGACCCATGATTAAAGTAAAACCTCAGCATAACCAAAAGGCAGAAATGCTGGGCTGGCTAAGGAACAAAAGGGAATGTATGCTAATGAAGTTGCAGGAACTAGTCACCGTGCAGGAGCAGGAGTTGTGGGACTAGGGGATTCATCCTTATGGTAATGGAGAAAAGAGAGTAGAAGTTTGACAAAGACGAGTTTGCCAATTGAACAAAACATTTTACATGATGGCAAGGACTCTGGGAGACAGTCTGATGCTAGTGGGGGCTTTCTAACTGAAATGGTGATGATAGTATCTCAAATATAATGGGGGGGGATCATGGCATTTTATAGTCAAAAGCAAGAGAAGTAAAATTATTTTAATAAGCAGACAAAGAAACAGTGTCAGCTAGGTTATCTGACTTGAAAGGAATTATGAAAATGCTTGAGAGAAACTGAACTTCTGGGATGCCTGGGTGGCTCAGTTTGTTGAGCATCTGACTCTTGACTTTGGTTCAAATCATGATCCCAGGGTCATGGATTAGGCCCCATGTTGGGCTCTGCACTGAGTGTGGGGCCTGCTTACGATTCTCTCTCTCTGTCTCTCTCTGTCTCCCTCTGTTCCTCTCCCCTGCTCATGTGCTGTCTCTAAAATAAAAGAAAAAGAAAAAGAAAAAGAAAAAGAAAGAAAAAAAAAGAAATTGAACTTCCTAAGAGCAAGATAGAAGCACAGTTAGCAAGTGTATTTTTGATTCATTTGTACCAATATTTCTCAATAAAGAACAATGTTGATACCTCCATCTCTACCCAGGGGACATTTGGAAATGTCTGGAAATATTTTTGGCTGTCACAACTTAGCAGGTGTTCTCGTATCCAGTAGAGGGCGAAGAAGCAGCTTAACATCGCGCAATGTACAAGACAACTCCCCATAACAACCAATTATTTGACTTGTAACAGCAATAGTGCTGAGATTGACAAAACATGGCCAATACAAAAAACAAAGATAGAACATCAAAAGTCTGAGGGAATATGCTCTAAAAACTCTTTCCCCAGACCTGAGCCAGTTTTCAGATGTGGAACATGTGTAAAGACTAAATAAAAGGGATCCTGCCACACCACAGCATGTATGTATGTATGTGTATATATACATTAATATATATATATATATATATTAATAATTTTTCCATTTCTTCCCCAGTGAGACTCATGGCCATTTACTTGCACTACGATACATTGGATATAGGGGAATACTCAGGTATTCCAGACTAGGAGACACATTTGAGGTGGCATTAATATTGGAGAACTGGAATATTTTACATGCCCCCTCCCTTAAAAGTGAGGCATACAGGTTTAAGCTATAAATGGAGGCATATAGGTTTAGGCTATAAATGGAGTTTGGGTTCTTATTTAGCTCACAGTGGATCCACTAGGTCCATAGAACCATCTGGTGGTCCTTTCTCTCTTCTCAAATACATAATGTAGTAGACATACTTGATGGTTGTCAGAAATATCATCTTGTTCTTTGACCTACAAGGTAAGAGTTATCATATTGATGAAGGTCAAGGGAAGGCTCCTGAAACAGCCTACTGTCCAAGAAAAGAGATTAAATAAATAGGTCTCTATTTCTGAATATAGTGGAAGACCTGACTGGACTCAGTTAGACAAATCCCTTTCAGAAGACAGCTAAGAATCTTGGCATAATGCAGGACAAGACAGGAGTTGTGCATAAATACTTGAAGCAGGGGGGAACAGAAAGCTATATAAGGTCCTTAGTATTTTTAAATTAGGGTAATTACACTCCACACTGTGTACACATCAGCAGCATGAATCAGGTGGAAACCTCCAAAGTTTTTGTATCTCACCAAATCAGAAAACAGAAACCAGGAAATCAGAAATGCAAGAGAAAATGGAGAAATCCCGAAAAGGAAAAAACCTTGAGAAGATATCCCTAAAGTCTATCTACAACTCTAGCTGACCCCTGAACTATGCATGTTGAATAGATTCAAAGCAACTTAGCTAAAAGAAAAAAAAAAGTTGGGATTCAGTCACTTACACAAAAGATAAAATTTATAGCTCAAGCCCAGCCTACAAAACCACCCACTAAAACAAAGGAACACTTATTAGAGAAAACAAATTAAGAATCTACAAACACTCAGTGTCCGTAAGAGATTCGAAATTTACATGAAATACAAGGAACCAGGAAAATGTATCAAGATAAAACCAATTGAGTCTGACCCCAAAACGACCGGACATTGCAACTAAACTAATAAGGATTTTAAAGCAGCTATTATAACTATCCTCAATGAACAAAAACATTTTTCATTTTATTTTTAAAGTTTATTTATTTATTTTTGAAAGCCACAGAGAGAGTGTGAATGGGGAAGGGGCAGAGAGAGAAAGAGAGAGAGAGAGTCCTAAGCTCTCTGAGCTGTCAGCAGAGAGCCCAATGTGGGACTTGAACTCATGAAACTGACATCATGACCTGAGCCAAAGTCAGACCCTTAGCCGACTGAGCCACCAGGAGCCCAAAACATGTTTTAAATGAGCAAATTTTTCAGCAGAGGAATGGGAAGTTTCATCAGAGAAGTAAACAAAGAAAAAAATTGAAATTCTAGAATTACAAAATATAATTTCTGCAATACAATTCACTGTACAGACTTGATAGCTAAAAGATACAATAGGCAAAGAAGTAAATTAACTTGAAGATAGAGCTTTAGAAACCCACCAGTTGAAGAACACAGAAAAAAAAAATCAAATGAACAGAGCTTCAGATACCTGGTACATATGACCAAACTATAAAACATATGTGTAATTGCAATACCAGAAAGAGAAAAGAGTGAGAGTCAGGCAGAAAAATAAATACTGAAGAAATCATTGTAAGGAATTTACCAAATTTGACTAAATCAGAGATTTACAAATTTAATCAGCTAAATGAGCATCAGAAAAGAAACACACACACACACACACACACACACACACACACACACACACGTCCATGATGAGGCAAATTACAACTAAACTGTTGAAAGCCAGTGATAAAGAAAAAATCCTGAAAGCAGCAAGAGAAGAACAATATATTACCTACAGAGGAACAACAAATCGATTAATGGCTGGCTTCTCATCAGAAATCATGGAGGACAGAGAGAGGAGAATAGCTTCTTTAATGTGCTGAGGAAAAAAAAACTGTATCCAATAAAAATATCATTTTGAAATGAAGGCAAATAAAAGACATACTCAGATAAAAGAAAACTAGAAGAATCCATCACTAACAGACCTACTATATAAGAAGTAGAAATCTCTTTAATCTAAAAAGAAATAATACCAGATAAAAACACAGATTCTGAGAAAAGAATGAAGACCATTGGAAATAGTAAATAACTGTGTTAATGCAAAAGACTATGTATTTCTCTATTAACCACTCTCCTATTAATTTCATTATAAATCACAGGTGTTCAAAACAGAAGTCATAACATTGTTTTATTGGGTTGGTAATTAATGTAGTTTTATTACATGTAACAACTATGATATAAAGAAAGGGAATATGTGAACCTATAGGTCTAAAATATTCCTAATTTACATGGAGTAGTACATTATGAGAAATTTGCATGGGCTCTGAAAAGTATAAATATGAAATCTTTAAAAAATATATTTTTAAAGAAAGAGTGTGCATGCAAGGAGGGGAGAGGAGCAGAGGGAGAGAAAATGAGAATCTTAAGCACACTCCATACTCAGTGCAGAGCCCAATAACCCAAAGCTCAATCCCACGACCCTGGATTCATGACCTGAGCCAAAATCAAGAGTCGGATGGTCCACAGACTGAGCCACCCAGGCACCCCTGAATATGAAATCTTTAAGGCAACTATAAGAAAAGGCAAAGAAGTATAGCAAAAGGAAAACTAACATGGGATTCTAAAGAATATTTTAGTAATCTTCAAAAGGGTTGGAAAAAACAACAGAAACAAAAGAGCAGTAGAATGGAAGAAATAACAAGGTAGACCCCCAAAATCACATTAATAATTTTGTTAAAAGTAAACAAACTAAACAATATAATTTAAAGGCATGGATTAACAGAAGATGTTTTTTAAAAAGCAAAAGAACAATAACAACAGCAAAAAAAAAGGTGAAATATTTTGCTGACAACAAAAGACACACTTAAACCATGAAGATACTAGTAGGCTAACCATAAGTAAGTGGACATAAAAACAAATGTCATGCAAGCAGTAAGTATAAGGAGACAGAGGTGATTATTTGAATATTAGCATAGCTTTCAAAAAATTCAGGGTCATAGATGGACAGTTGATAATAATAAAAGTTCCAATTCATCAGAGAGACATCAAAAATGTGTACATCTAAATAATAGAGTTTCAATATACATAACATAAAAAGTGATAGAATTAAAGGGAGCAATAGACAATTATACAGTGATAACCACATTGAACTAATTGATATTTACAGAACCCTATACCCAAGAAAGACAACATACATATTCTTTTCAAGTGGACATGATACGTTCAGCAGGATAGACAATTCTTGGTGGTAAAACAAGCTTCAATAAATCTTAAAATATTGAAAACAAACAGACTGTACTCTCAGACCAAAATAGAATTTAATTAACAATCAATGAGTCAAATGACCAGAAAAACTCTGAATATTTTTAAATGAAAGAATATACTTTGAGATAAATACTGGGTCAAAGAGGAATTAACAAAAGATGTGAGAAAATACTTTGACCTGAATGATAATGAAAATACAACTTTTGGGATCTGGTACATGGAGGGAACTTATAGATTTAAATACTTATATTAGAAAAGAAAAAGAGATCTTAAGTAAAGTATCTAAGTTTCTATGTTAAGAAACAGAAGAGAAAATTAAACCCAAGGCAAGCAGCAATAAAACATTAATAAAGATGACAGTAGCAACCAACAAAACAGAAAACATAAACACACTAGATTAATTCAGTTAAACCAAAACCCTATCCTTCGAAAAATTAATAGGAATGATACACCTAGTCAGAATGATTAATTAAAAAAAGAGGAAAGACACATACTACGAATATCATGATTTGAAAAGAGGAACATCACTACAGATCCTTCAGCATTCAAAAAATAATGACGATATTATGAACATTTTATGTGAATAGATTTGACAACCTAAATGAAATGGAAAAATTCTTTGAAAGACACAAATTACAAAAACTGACCTAACAAGAGTTGGGAATTATAAATAGTCTTATACAAATTAAATATATTGAATTATTCATTGAAATCCTTCCCACAATAAAACTCCAGTCCACATGGCATCTCTGAAAAGTTCAATGAAACATTTGAAGAAGAAATAATACCAATCCTACACAAAATATTTCATAAAACAGAGGAGAAAGTAACACTTTCTAAAAGTCAGTGGTACCTGATACCAAAATCAAATAAAATTTAAGATTTTACAAGCAGAGAGTACTACAAACTAATTTTTCTTACAAAGATGATGCAAAAAATGTAACAAATATAAGCAAAATGAACACAAATATGCATATGAGGAGCAAATTGGGTTTATATAAGGAAAACAAGGCATGTTCAACATTCAAAAATGAATCAATGTAATTTACTATATTTATAAAATATAAAAGAAAAACTCTGTGGTCATTTAACACAAAGAAAAGTTTTAAAAAAACCTCACACCCCTGAATGATTTAAAACTCTTTAAAAAATTAAAATAAATAAGATTTTCCTTAACTTACCATCTTAAAAAACAGCAAAAGAAACAAAAAAAACAATGATTGATATCTTACTCAAGGCAAGGTTGTCCACTCCCACCACTTTTATTTGATATTATACTGGAGGTCCTAAACGTACAATAAAGCAAGAATAATAAATAAATGATATATAGAATGGAAAGGACAAACTGAATTCATTTGTATACAACATGGTTATTTATTTATAAAAGCGTAGAATCTATGAAAAAGCTATTAAAATCAAAAAGCATATTGAGCAGGATGGTAGGATACAAGGGTTAATATAAAGAATCACATTTCTATATATCATCAACAAACAAAAATAAAAGAAAATCAATTCCAATTGTTGTGCTAGCCTAAAACTTCAAAAGCTCGGGAATAAATTTAACAAAATATATTTAAAAACCTTGAAAATACATGAAAAAATACACTGAAAATAAATTATTTCACAGGGAAATTAAAGAACACCTAAAGAAATGGTGATATGCGATGTTTATGGATTGGTAGCTTCAATTTTGTTACGATGGGCAATCCCCGAAACATTCAATGTGTGTTTATCCCTACAAATTTAACAAGGGATGTACAAGACTAGTACACTGAAAACTATATCTTGAGAAATTTAAACAACCATTTCAGGGTAGAGGTGATTATATTGGACCTCTTCTATCTGGAAGGTGCAGCTATTCCTCATGACCATAATGAATACATATTCCAAGAATGTGTTTGTCTGACTTGCCCATAAAGCCTTGGCTAATACCACTACCTAAAGATTACTGAATGTTTGATTCACCGACACGAGAGCATACATAACAATGCCGTGGAATAAGGAAACAACTTTACAGCTAAGGAGATGTGGCAGTTGGCATCTGACCATGGTATCCATTGCCAGCCTAACAAAGGGATGAAATGGGTGAAACTGATGCTTGAAACTGATGCTTGAAACTGATGCTTACAAAGGCTATACTTCAAGGGATGGATAATCATCTAGGGTGTAGTATATACCATTACTCAGTGCCCACTGTTTCCCCATAGGTATAATACATATATCCAGGAATCCAGGGGTTGAAATAAAATTGACACTGCTTACCATTACTCCCAGTAAATCACTTGGGTAATTTATCTTTTATGTCCCTGCAAACTTAGGCTCTTTAGGTCTAGAGGCCCTGATTGTCAGACAAGTGAGGCTTGCAAGTGAGAACACAGAGTCCCATTAAATGCACTCTATGATTTCCAGTCAGTCATTTTAAACTCTTGATTCCAAAAGACAAGCAGACAAGGAAAAGAGTCACCATACTGGGAGGTATAATTGACCCTAGTCATCAGAAGGAATAAGGGTTGTTGTTAAGCAGTGAGTAAAGAAAAGAATAGGTGTGGCCCACAGGCCATTAACAATACCCTGCTAACTTTTGGTAGTGAATGGATAGCTATAGCAATCACAATCTGAGAAGGACATGGTGACCAGGAATTCACACTCCTCAGGGATGATCTATGTCACTTAACCAGGGGGTCACCTAAAACAGCAAAGATGCTAGCCCAGGGTGGGAGAAATCTAGAATGGTTAGTAGAGGCAAACTGTCACTTACAGCCTTGAGACAGACTACAGCAGCTAGAAGCTGTAATTTACCCCACCAGTTTTTCTCCTATGTTTCCTATGGTTATGGGGTCAATCAAAATCCTGGAAGAGTTATTCCCATATTAGGCAACACTATTAAATAAGTAATTAGGTCTAAGGACTGCAAGATGTCAACTGTAGTGGATAATCTCTGCCCTAGATACCCTGTTCAGGAACAAAGTACTTATTCCCCTAACTCCTGGGAGTGCAGGCTACTGATAGTTTGCATTTTGTCCTTGATCATTGATTTCACTTGGTCAAAGGGACTTGTGTCACCTAACTTTACATCTCCTCCCAGGTTGCCACCAAATCTAATGACTCGTTGATGCAGAGATGTAAATAAATGTTCAGTCCCCTTGTCTTAATCTGGACAACTATGAAGGTATCCCCCCAAAAGAAGTTATTAAACTTTAAAGTTTAAAATTAATTAGGTTCATTGAATGTATTTAATATAAGATTAGTCCGGCTAATGAGAGAATTACTGAACTGAAAGTGAACAGCAAAGAACTTAATAAGAATGCAGCATATAGGGGTGCCTAGGTGGCTTAGTTAGTTAAGCGGCAGACTCTTGATTTCTTCTAAGGTCATGATTTCATTGTTCATGAGATTGAGCCCCATGTGGGGCTCCATGCCAAACATGGAACCTGCTTGGGATTCTCTCTCTTCCTGTTTCCCTGACCCTCCCCTGCTCCTTCTCTCTTCCTCTTTCTCTTTCTCTCTTCCTCTTTCCTCTCTCTCTCAAAATAAATAAATAAACTTTAAAAAAAGATATAGCATATAGATGACTTACAAAAGTAAGTCTTAAGAGATGGTGATGTATAGGATGAGAAGGTCTAAAGACACCTACTCACTGTCCAAGAAAGAACAGAGAGATGGAAAGAGGCAATATTAGGAGACACAATGAGAATTTTTCAAAAGTGTAGAAACTCAAATCTGTAAGTATGTAAATCATGTCATATACTGTGCAGAATGATTAGAAACACACCTAAACGCATTCTAGGAGAACTACACAAAGTCATTAACTAAGAGGGTTAAATAAGCCTAGATGAAAAGAGAAAAGATGAGAACCTGGCAGGTGAACCTGGCAGAAGTGCGGAGGGAAAATAACCATTATCCTAGAATTGTGTCACGTTTAAAACTATCTACCAAGAGTAAATAAATGCATTATTTAGATCCAGTTGAGGAACTCATTACTTTAAAAAACAATTATTTAGTTAAGGGACATATCTTGGGAGTGTCCTTCTAACCCAAAAATTGAGAACGTGTGGTTTCATTTGGTTTTTTTACATCTGTGCCTTCTGCTGCTCTGCTATTTGAATTCACACAATTGTGGTTTTTTTAAAAATTTTTTTAGAGAGGGAGAGGGAGAGAGAGTGGGAGAGAGGGGAAGAAGAAGAGGGAGAGAGAAAATCTTAAGCAGGCTTCACACTCAGCAGAGAGCCCAACATGGGCTCAATCCCATAAAAATGGTATCATGACCTAAGCCGAAATAAAAAATTGGATGCTCAACCAACTGCCATGCGGGCACCCCTAAAATTCACACAATTATTTTTAACAAAGAGGTCCACATCAGCATATTGCTGCACTGAGAATTATGCCCCTGGGACAAGTTTTTCCCTATGCCTAGCCCTCCTAAAATCTTTGTTAAGGGGCAAAAATAGCCCTTCATCACCTTTGCTCCAATTAGATCCATACTAAGCAATCTTCAGGAGGTCCTTACTCCTCACTGCTCTATAGGCAAGTGGTGAATGCATTCTATAGTCAAAGGTTTTCTATGTTTTTTTTCTCCATCCAAGAATACTGACTTTATTAATTGTAATTTTATTTAAATCCAAGTTAGTTAACATATAGTGTAATGGTTTCAAGAGTAGAGTTTAGTGATTCATCATTTACATTTAACGCCCAGGGCTCACCCCAAACAGTACCTTCCTTAATGCCCATCACCCATTTAGTCCATCTCCCCACCCATCTCCCACCCCCCAGCAACCCTCAGTTTGTTCTCTGTATTTAGGAGTCTCTTATGGTTTGCCTCCCACTCTGTTTTTGTCTTATTTTTCCTTCCCTTCCTCTATGCTCATCTGTTGTGTTTCTTAAATTCCACATACGAGTGAAATCATATGATATTTGTCTTTATTTGACTGACTTATTTTGGTTAGCATAATACATTTTATTTCTATCCACATTGTTGCAAATGGCAAGATCTCACTGAGTGTTGAGTAATATTCCGTTGTGTATGTGGGTATGTATATATGGGTGTGTGTGTGTGTGTGTGTGTGTGTGTGTGTGTGTGTGTATCTTAATCCACGTCTTAATCCATTCATCAGTCAATGGACATTTGGACTCCCTCCATAATTTGGCTATTGTTGGTAGTGCTGCTATAAATGTGAGGGTACATGTGCCTCAAGGGTCTCCTTAGCCATCTTCCTCACTCTTTCTCTTCTCAGTACCCAGAATTTAGTAAACAGATGTTCAGATATGCCCTTAGGAATTTTTAAAACTTAAGACAATACAGGAACTTTTTGTACTACACTTTCTGTTTTTGTTTTATGCAAAGGCTGCCTAAAATGGGCTCATTAGATTGAATGACAGTCTTGTGATAAATTGAGATTTATGGCTTGTGATTATTTCACATAGTATTTTCCCATGGCAAATATTTTCATAATTAGACCTCAGAAATCAAATTTGAATTAAAAGAGAAAGAGTTAAATCATTTGGGTATAATTTAAATAAGCATACTCACCCCTCAAACTAAAATCTATGTCAGTACATGCTCTGTGATGGTTTGTTATATAAGAAAGTCCATGTGTAAACTGATGGCAGTTTTCCCAGAAGAAATCAGATAAGCTAATTTAATTTTTTGGCAATATTCTTCTATTTTCTCATTTAGGTACATCATTATATTAGTCATGGGGAAACAATGAGCTGTACCAAACTGGAAGAAAGAAAGCGAGAAAGAAAGAAAGAAAGAAAGAAAGAAAGAAAGAAAGAAAGAAAGAAAGAAAGAAAGAAAGAAAGAAAGAAAGAAAGAAAGAAAGAAAGAAAGAAAGAAAGAAAGAAAGAAAGAAAGAAAGAAAGAAAGAAAGAAAGAAAGAAAGAAAAAAAAGAAAAGAGAGAAAGTTTTCCTGTAAATGTAGTGAACACTTGATTATAAACCATAAAGAAATTATCAGCTTTTCAAATGCCTCTTGAAATGGTCTTTTCAGAAGATTTTTAGAATAGCCTACCAAAGATAGATGATAGATAGACAGATACATAGATAGATAGATACATACATACATACATACATACATACATACTCAAATGCCCAGTGAATACTGAGCTAGAGAGTTCATATGTAAATTGGAGTGACAAAGTTCTTGCTACAGAGAACTCAGAGAATTCCTTCCACGGAATTGAATACTGATGCTTTAAGATGGTAAACATAGTTACGACATAAAAATATATTAGTGGTATATTCCATAGGCCACCCACAAAGTACACCTTAAGGAATCTATGTAATCTGCACTTCTGATCATTGCTACCCATGAGTGCCAATCAAACCCTCGACTTAAATCTAAACCCAAAACCACATTAGCCAATGTGCACACATGTGCTGTGGGACAAAACAACAAATCTTATTTCCAATAAAATCTTCAAACCTTTGAGATGTCTTCATGAAAATAAAACTCCATTGACTCATTTACTTATTCCTCAAACATTTACTCTCTACACACTATCTTCTGGCACTGCGTGCAGTTCTAAAGACATAGAGATGAACAAGAGCTGCCCTCATCTGCACAGAATCTACTAGGAAAATCAGAGAAGGTAACAACATCAGACTGAAGTTTCACTCGAATACATTTTTTTGTACATTTATTTATTTTTGAGAAACAGAGTGAGACAAAGCGTGAGCAGGGGAGGGGCAGAGAGAGAAGGAGACATAGAATCTGAGGCAGGCTCCAGGCTCTGAGCTGTCAGCACAGAGCCTGATGCGGGGCTCGAACTCACAAACTGTGAGATCACGACCTGAGCTAAAGTCAGACGCTCAACTGACTGAGCCACCCAGGTGCCCCTAGAATACATTTTAAATTATGGTTAGTCATTTTGTTGGTTGTTTTGGTTTTGTTTTCAGTTTTCCAACCCCAGGCACACATATTTTTGTCCTTAGCTTCTATATTCACAGAGAGAAACAATGAGCAAATCTAATCTAATATTTATTATAGTCAAATAAAGATTTTTCTCAAAATTCGTATGCTAATGTGGCAAAGTAATTTTAACATTTAGGAAGTCTGAATATCATCTATGAATAAATCATCAACTTAAAATATTTTCTGATGACTAAAGACCTTTCATATTCTTCGTACCTTTTGTAACGGAGAAATGGAACCAGATCATTAGAAGCCTATTCTAACCCTGACACCTGCAGTGCCTCCTTAAGGCTGTAGTACCCTAACTGGCCAGGAATGAACACATTATGTAAGGCTGTTTTGCTCTATTTCATACAGGACACATTTGACACATTTCTGCTACCACAGCAACAAGATATCATGAATGTTCTTTAAGGAGCCGGCACTACTGTGCCTTGCTTCACAAGCAGAGAAAAATAAACGGAGATCTTGAATTTAAAGAAAATCATTAAATGAATCGTGGAAGTAAAACTGCTCGGAAGAAGAGGGCATGATGTACCCACAGTCTGAAAGAAAATAAATTAAACAAAGACTGATAAGGTTTATAAGGAGGGAAATTTGGAATCGATTTAAAAAATGAAGAACATTATCCACACAGACTTAATCAACTACCCACCCTTCATGAGAACCCCATTAACTATGTGAGGTGTGTGTGTGTGTGTGTGTGTGTGTGTGTGTGTGTGTGTGTGTTCATTAGGATGGATACGTGGGGCGATTGCTTTTTTAAAGAGTAACAGCTTTGCCAGTTACCACTTTTGAGTCACTGAAGAGACTACTGTTAGCTCTAATTATTCTTCATTATTAACAAGCAGCATTAAGGTAAATGTGTACACTTAAGGGCTTTCCAGATCATAACGTTGCATGAATATTGACACAATATTTGTCAGTGCATAATTGACCCATCCCCCAATGACAGATGGATTTTTAGGTGAACAGGTGTCTGCTGCTATTCAAAGTATTTTCATCCAGTTGGTGATTATAAACATATTCTTATCAATAAGAAAGATATTCCTGTTTATTGTAACCCACTTGTCTAGGTTCTTTTTAATTCAGTGATTCATAGCCAGTATTTGACTAGAATATGGTATAATCTAATATATTCTTTATTCTACCATGTCACCACACTGACAAATATTTACCCAATTTACTTGATTTCTATAGAACAATGCAGACACTTTGTTTTCTTCCCCTTTTCCATCATCCTGATTTAATCTCCCAGGTTGTAGAACATCATGAAGGTCAGCAATATCACTTCTATTTCTGCCAGCTACTGCTGAGAAACCAGACAAAATCAATTATATTTCTTTGTTTTAAAGGGCAGTGAATGGCAACTGAGAAAAATAATCTCATTTTTCTGCTTCTGCTTATTAGTATGTTACTGGCCCACATATGGAATGGTAGGAATCAAGAAATAACATTCTGCCCACATTCACAAGGGATGTGATACCTTCTTTCACTCCCCATGTGGCTCCAGTTTGAGGGCATATGATATACCCCTGTGATAGAAGGGGGTTGGTTATACCATTCACAATACTGGATATTTAGATGTCACTTTAGAGTTTAAGATTCATTTCCATTCATGCTATTTATTTTTCTTAAGTTTATTTATTTATTCTGAGAGAGGAGAGAGAGAGAGAGAGAGAGAGAGAGAGAGAGAGAGAACATGGAAAGAGCAGAGAGAGAGGGAGAAAGAGAATTTCAAGCAGGCTTCATACTGTTCGCATGGAACCCAACACAGGGCTCAATCTCACAAGCTGTGAGACCATGTCTTCAGCTGAAATCAAGAGTCAGACACTTAACCAACTGAGCCACCCAGGTGCCCCTCCATTCATGCCATTTAATTTCAACTTCAACAACTCTGTCACATAGTAAGGATGATATTAATATCTGGTGTTCTGATTACTACCAAATTCTACCTTAGGAATGGCAATTTTTAATAGATTTCAAAATCCATTTAGAGCTACCTAGTCTCTTCAAACAGAATAAATCTAATTACAGTGAATAGCAGAGGTAAAATATGAGAAGAGATTTAATCATACACCTGAAATGGTTACATTTCTATGTCTGCTGACTATAAAGGAAGTATTTACTTTTAGTTAAATTTAAACTTACCAAGTATTTGCTTAATACTTTCTAGATATGCTGCGCTATATTCTACATTCAGAGATGTACAGAAAGCAAATGATGGAGTTCTTTCCAACAAAGAGTTTACAATTTCCCCAATGATACAAGATTCACTGCACATAAATTTGAGACAATATGAGAATAAATAACATCTTAAGGTGAATACACAAACAGAATGAAACAAAACTATCTCGATGTATATCATGTTTGCACTTGACCTGGAAGGTTTTCTAAGACTGTGGAAAGGCAGAAAAGCACAGTAGTCATTGTCTACTATGTTAGGTGAATTAAATACAAGTGTTGCTCTTGACGGCATAATTGAATGAGGAACTCATAGTCACTTTAAAAATGCCCAGAGGAGGTTATTGGAACATGGTAAAATATATTTTTGGCTAAATTAAGATACTTGAAGCAACTAAAGTTCTTTGAATAGAAAGCTACGTAATAAGAATGAAAATTCAGAATAACTGGCAGCTGTCTTCGCATGGAGCTTTTTCATCTATCTATACATAACGTCTTCTTGTCTTCTGCATATATTTAATGGATATAAAGAAAACCCATGCAAACTAATGTTGAAAGTAATAAACTATCTGTATGGTAAAGTCTTATTTTTTTATCTTATCCAAGATTACATTGATTTCTAGTGCTCTTTACTCAATGAGTATTTAACTCTTCTTTCTCATTCAGTGCAGAAGAAGAGTAGGAATATATTACTAAAAATATGCACACATAGCTTGAATCTTACCAACTCATGATTTTTTAATAGTCACATTTTATTCCTTGGAGTGACTTCAATATTTAAGTGATTTTCTTTAAATATCCTTGAGTGTATGGCATTGTCAGTTTAGAAATCAAACTCATGCTTCAATGGAGGAATCCACTGGGCACAGACTGGTAAAGAAAATTAGTGTGGTCAGTGCCAGTAAACCCACTAGCATTGTAATAGTTCAAGATATTTATGGCAGGACAAAATTACAGAAAGCTATTTGATTTAACCATCCATATTGCTTTCCTTAAGGCAAAGTATAAAAGCCAACATTTTATTTATATCTATGTGATATAATGCTGTTTGGGGAGCTGTTTGTAAAGTAGCCATAAATAGCTTTTGTTTTTATTGCTATACTGGCAGAACTCAACAATTACACAAAATTATCACCTTTAAAGGGACTTCTCCCTAGTTTTCTCCACTTTCCTATGTCGCACATAGAAACCTTAATGAAATACTTCAACTGGGTGAAGGAAATTTGGGTTAATAGAAATTTCTTTCAAAGTTTGCTTTAATTACTTATTTCTAAGATAGTCCTCTATTTATACATTACCCAAAAACTATATGCACAGGATTATGTTTGCTTTCTCTTTTGAAAGGAAGTAAGGGTTGGAAGTCTAGTAATGGCTATTATCTCCAATTCATTCTTCAATCCTCGGCTTCAGAAATATACATCTCATCGCTCACTTTATATGTCTACTTAGTATCCTCTCTAAAGGAAAAATCAGATGATTTTAGGCTGCTGTAAACCTACCAATGCCTATCTCATCCACTCATTATAATTAAAACTTTCATCAGAATACAAAAAAAAAACCAGCTCCACAGGATCTCTACAAAGCAAACACTAACGCACTGGATTGGAGGAGAAAGGCAACTTGGAGAATGGCCTGTTCTGCAGTAAGATTATATATTTCCTCTTTTACATATTGGCTTTAACCAAGGGCAGCCAGTTGCAGAGTGCAGAGAGGACCAACTCTGAGAGAAACTTCCTGTTTCTGTCTAAATGATGAGGAAAAGGGCACTCTGTGTGCTGAAGCTTGTGAAGAAAATTCTTTTCTCTACCCCAATCCCGCCCTAACTTCAATCTCGCTCACAGGGGTACACTGCTGTGGCAGCAAAACCTAAAACTCCAAGAAAAACCCATCTTGCTGGACAGAAGAACCTGGAAAGTGAACCACTAAAGTCCAAAGAATATGAAGAAAATTCTTATCATTTTTTAAATATCTTTTTATTTCCTGATTACCTCAAGGGTGACCCTAATTACAAGAACAACATTACATACAAAGAGCTAAAATTCTTGGAATAAAACATGCTTCTGCCCAGAACTGGGGAAAAGGGCTGCTAGGTTTCCAGAGAGGGTGACAGAAATCTCAAGGAGGAGAGAACTGGAAAAGGAGAATATCCTGTCTGTGAAAGGCCTCACAGAGGCCCAGGCTGACTCACCAGCTGCAAATGTGTGGAATAAATACAGAGAAGCATAGTAAAATCTTTGAGAATTGCCTAGTATATAAACCACTGGAAGAAATCCCAGGCAACTCCTGAGTGTCACATGCATAGGACAGGCTTAAACATTTTCCAGTGAAAGTAGAATGGACATTGAGATAGAAGGTGACACAGAACTTGCAATTTGGTTGATTGCCTACTTAAAAAATACATTCCTCAGGTTAATGATCTTAATAGGACCCTGAGCCACTTAATGTTAAAAGTTCCCAATAAATAATCCACGATCTCAACAAAGCACCAAGAAAACCTAATTTTCATGGAAAACCACATTAGAATTATTTTTTAAAGCAGCTAACCTAACTGTGCTCCATGAAGCAAAGGTAAACACTTGAAATTAATGGAGGTTCTCAGCAGAAAAAAACAGAAAATACAAAAATATAAGAAATAAAAAATACAATAACTAAAATTAAATTTTAAATTTTTTAAAGTGTTTATTTATTTTTGAGAGAGACAGAGACAGAATGCGAGTGGGTTAGGTGCAGAGAGAGAGGAAGGCACAGAATCCAAAGCAGGCTCCAAGCTCTGAGCTGCCAGCACAGAGCCCGATGTGGGGCTCGAACTCACGAGCTGTGAGATCATGACCTGAGTCGAAGTTGGACGCTCAACCGACTGAGCCACCGAGGCGCCCCCTAAAATTAAACTTTTAATGAAGAGACTAAATAGCAAAATGCAGATGACACAGAAGAAAGAGCATTTGTAACCTTGAAAATGGAGTGACAGAAATGATCCAATGTGAAGAGCAGAAAGGGAAAAAAATGGAAGTACAAATAAACAGGATCTCAGAAACCTGTGGGACACTATAATGTCTAACATCCATGTCATTAGGGTTTCAAATGAGAAGATAAAGAGATTGCTGCAAAAACAAACAAACAAACAATTAAAAATAATGGCCACACTTTCCAAATTTGGTGAAGGATAGAAATTTACACATTCAAGAAGCTCAACAAACTCCCAAACCAACAGGATATACTCATAAAACCATGCCTAGACATAATCATAATCAAACTGCTAAAAGCCCTGTGTACACTTCCGTCATTTATACATATGGCATCCTGAGAAAGACGACACATTACATAATTACATATTGGGGAAAAAATATGTGATGTCTGTCAATTTCTCATCATAATCCAAGGCGAGAAAACAGTAGAACAATATTGTTAGATTGCTAAAGGAAAAGAATTGCCAACCCACAATTCTAGATTCAACCAATACATCTTTCAGGAGTAATAATATAATAAGGGGAATCTCAGATGAAAAAAACTAAGAGAATTTGATGTGAAATGACCTGCTCTAAAATTCTTCAGGTTTACAGGAAAACATTTAAAAAGGTATCTTGGAACTTCAGGAATAAGAGAGTAAATATCTAGTTAAATACAATAAACTTTTCTTCTCCAAGTTATTTAAAAGATATATATTATATATTAAATAATAAAACATAATACATTATTTATAATACAATAATACGTAATAAAAGATATTATAGTTATATGTATAATTTTCTGATGTGATTTTCGATATATGTAAATGTAATACATATAGCAACAATAATATAAAGCAGAGAAAGTAAAGGGGCCTAATATGGTTAGAAGGCTTCCTCATTTTACATGAAGTGGTAAAATATTAACTAAGTAGTCTGTGAAAGTATATTATATCTAATATACTATATTAGATATTATATATCCCTAGAGCAACCTCTAAAAACATGAGGCAAAAGATCATCAAAAGATAATAGATAAATTGAAATCGAATGCTAAAGAATATATAAATAATCTAAATTCAGGAAAGATGACAGGGAATAATAAAACCATTCTATGGCTCTCTTTTTCTGTCTCTCTCTTTTCTGGTCTTTTTCTTTTTCAGCAAGGATTCTCCAGATCTTTATAGGTTCTAAAGTCCCTATTTGTTCTGCTTCCTGCTTTCCCTCTGGTTTATGTTATATTACTTTCCTTCTGGTTTACTATATTCAAGCTACATGATATTTGGTTCCATTTCTATACTATTATTGACTACTTCCGTGTCAATAATAGCTTACACACTGTTTACTGGCCTAGTAAATCTTTCCCTTCCTCTCCACCCATGTATGCACATACCCTTCACCCAGCTCCCATTCATCGTTTAGGTTCACTTTCATTTCTTATTTCAAAAAGTCTTTCCTGATCGTCTCTTTCATCTAAATACACTGCTCTTTTAATACACTTTCATGCACTCTGACATTTTCCTTCATGACATTTATTGCGATTTTAATTATCAAAAAGCAGCTCCAGGAATTCCGTATACAAGGAAATTTAAAGTGGAAATCTGGATGAAAACTAGAGCAATTATCTTGAAGTTGTTCTTGCACACAGTGTTTGCATTGACATAATGGAATCATATATGATAATACTACATTCTTTTCTCACGAACCAGACTTAGGCATGTGTCTGCCAGTGTAAGTCTACAGGAGATGGAAGGTAAGATTAGGACTGTTAGAGTAGGAATACAAAGAGACAGTTCATATATATATTCTGCCACTTGCATGCATGGTTGTGTGTGTGTGTGTGTGTGTGAGAGAGAGAGAGAGAGAGAGAGAGAGAGAGAGAGAGAGAGAGAGAGAAGTGGAAGGGGGATTTTCTTCCAAGCATGGAGAACTTAAAGCATATAATGTCTTACATGCTGTTACAAAAATATTCCTTTTCCTAGGACTATATGATATAGATGGGAGAAAAATGACCCACGCCATACTCTCCTCCAAGTTTTAGTGCTTAGAATTTTGAAAAGAAGCAAGAAGCAAGGAGAAGAAAAACATCTGAAGCCAGGATAATCATTCTCATTTCTTGTCCATTTTCTGTCTTATCCACTGAAATTTAGGTTTCATAAGAAGCCCTAGAAAAAAGAGGGGGAAACAATGAAAGGCTTGTATGCAATAGAATTTGGTCTTCAAATGTATTGAAAATCAGTGTGACTAGAAGATAAAATGTAAAGAGAATGGAAAGTAGTGAGGTCAGGAGGTAAATGAGGGCCATGGGACACTGTGAAAGACATGTGAAGATAACTTGATTTTACCCTCAATGGGAATGCATTGAAGAACTTTGAGCAATTGGGTAATATAATAATATTTGAATATTTAAAATATTACTCTTGTCATACTATTGATTAAAGGGAATATAAAAATGTATTTAAGGATATCAATTTTAAGACTCTTTTAGCAATATAAGCAAGAGAACACAGTCTGAATTGCTCTAGTGGCAACTGGACTGAGATCAGTTAAGTAAATCAGTAAACATTTGGGAGGTAGATCACACCTGTCTGAATGGCTAAAATCCACAACACAAGAAACAACAGTGTTGGCAAGGATGTAGAGAAAGAGGAATGCATTGCACCAACTCTTTTGGTGGGAATGCAACTGGTGTAACCACTCTAGAAAACAGTACAGAGGTTCCTCAAAAAGTTAAAAATAGAACTATCCTTTGGTCCAGTAATCACATTGCTGGGCATTTATCCCCAGAATATAACAGTTCTAATTCAAAGGGATACATGTACACCTATTTTATAGCAGCATTATTTATAATAGTCAAATATGGAAGCAGCCCAATAGATGAATTGATTGAGAAGATGTAATCTATATCTATATCTATATCTATATCTATATCTATATCTATATCTATATCATCTATATCTATTCAGAGAGAGAGAGAGAGAAATATTATTCACCTATAAAAAAGAATGAAATATTGCCATTTGCAACAACATGTATGGAGCTAGAGAGTATGCTAAGTGATGAAATAAGACAGAGAAAGATAAATATCATATAATTTCAATCATATATGGAATTTAAGAAACAAAACAAATGAGAAAAGGGAAAAAAGAGAGACAGAGGCAAACCAAGAAACAGTCTCTTAATTACAGAGAACAAAATGATGGTTACCAGAGGGGACATGGGTGGGAGGATAGGTGAAATAGGTAATGGGGATTAAGAAATATACTTGTCCTTATGAGCACAGGGTGATGTATAGAAGTGCTCAATCACTATATTGTACTCCTGAAACTAATATAACACTGTATGTTAACTCTACTGGAATCAAATAATTAAAATAAAATAAAATAAAATAAAATAAAATAAAATAAAATAAAATAAAATAATTAAATATTTAGGAAGTAGATTCACATGGAATTGGGACTGCACTAGATGTTGCAGAATTGGAGGGATTGTCATTGTGATGGCCTTATTACCCCTATTCTGACCTGGCTAACAAGGAGGATAATGCTGTTATTTTCATCAAGAAAACAAGTTTGAGGAATTTGGAAATAAATAAGGACTTTAGCATAGATACATGGAGAGCAAGGTACCAGTGGGAGAGATACAAGTAGTCCATATCAATATTCAGGAGAGAGGCTGGGGCTAGTGATGAAGAGGGAGAGAGAGGAGGGTAGGTAGTGCCACTGGAATATGGGCTACTTGAACCATATGAGTTCTGTAAGATGACCAGTGAGAAGCAAGTTTAAGTCCTGGGTAACGTCAACACTTCAAGATGAAGATGAGGTTCAGTGGAGTGGAAGAACAAGAATTAGCCTGTGACAGGAGAAGGGAGGTTCTCTTCCACTACAAAAATGTTTAATCTGAAATAAGGTAAAAATTACCAAGAATTTTAAGAGTGATTACAGGTAGTTGTCAGAGCTTTGCTGAACTAATAAATCTCTGTCTCAGTATAGGCATTCAACAAAAGGGAATCCTCAAATTATGTTGTAAGTTGCTAGCACACAGCTAAATTTACTCTTGGCTGTACTGTGCTTCATTCTTTGGTCCTGAAACTAGTGAATTTGAAGCCTTTAGAGAGCTGGTCAGTGAACTGTTCTATACTATCTGTGATGAGATAAGGAGCTTGTGCCAGAATGTAAATCAACTAAAGCACGTAAGGAATACAAATCAACTGTTTGGTTCAGCTGGCATTTGGAGGGTAGGAAGTATATAAGACTTCTTAGATGAAGGAAGCAGTGTTGGTATATATTCCAGCACAATCTTTTGATCTTATCATGGACCAGTAAGATAGAGTTATCAGATTGCCCTTTGAACAACACTGCTGAGAACTTTCCTTTCCAGCCATGATGGACAGCTTGGTTCAAACCAAATCTGCTCAGAAACTACTATAAAACTGAATAAAAAATAGTTCTTAAAAAGCTTTGCAGCAACAGCAACAACAACAACAACAATTTGCATACATCAGAGTACAACTAAGAACTTAAAGGACCAGGATCCCTAAGAGAAAGGAAACACAATAAAGTCAGTCATATATTTTGCCACTTTGCTTGTTCAGAGAATTTTCTGATTTCTAACTGCACCTGTGTTGGGCAAGAGGCCCAGAAAGCATGGGGGGGAAAAAAAAAACAGTTTCTAAGAGATGACAGTCTTAGCAGAGTTTTTAGCAGTATCACTGTATCAAGGAAACAAACATTTGAACTCCAGAATTCCCTAAAGGGTTACTGTAAGAATTAAATGAGCTAATGCATCTGAAGTCCTAGGAGAGAGGCATACAAGAGAAGGAAAAGCAAGTGTGCTTACTTGGGAGCATGGAGGTTCAAGGAGGTGGAAGGACAATGTCGTATATTATGCTGAAGGCCAAGGGAGAAGATGTTTTCCAGAAGGGCATAAGGGCCCTAAGTCCCCAAATCACAAAAATATTAAGGACAATAAAGAAAATGAATGGGTCCCTAGTTCGGAAAATTAAGAACTCTTTGGTGAGAAGTTTCAGTGAAGTAATGGGTAAAGACAATATATTGCTAGGACCAAGTAGGGGCATAAGTAGAAAATACTGAGCACTCTTGCAAAGGTTGGTAATGAGAAAGAGACTGTATATGTAACATGATGATTTATTGATCCCTTGATATCTTTTGACTACTCTGAACTTACTAGCAAATGAATTAAAAAGTTCTTTTCATTCCTCTTTACATAGAGAGTCATACTTATTAATCGGGTCAAA
Organism: Neofelis nebulosa; assembly: GCF_028018385.1. Classification (NCBI taxonomy): domain Eukaryota; kingdom Metazoa; phylum Chordata; class Mammalia; order Carnivora; family Felidae; genus Neofelis; species Neofelis nebulosa. The sequence continues at coordinate 29,251,376 of NC_080790.1, forward strand.
AAGCATGAGCCTTTCAAAAATAAAGGATAAATTATCTTCTAGAAAGTTGACCCCAATTTACATTTCTCTAAGCACTATATGATACTTCCAGAGATGAATATCCTAAAGCTATAAAATTTTATTCCCTGTTTTGTAATTTTTAAAAGTATCCCTTCAAAGTATATGTATTATTTTTACAATAAAAAATGTGGAGATGTTAGGGAAAACATCCGATATTTTTTAACATCCAATATTAGTTTCTTTTCAACACAATATTGTGTACTTTTTGAGTTTTCAATGTCAAAAATATAATTGGTGACTAAAGACGTTCCATTCTCACTTGCAAAAGAAGGCTTTTCCAAAGAACTTCAAAAGCATACACATGTATTTTCTTGCCTAAGACTAATTTTTAGAGAAAGTAAATGGATCATTATCAAAGGTACAAATCTCTGACACTGAAATGACATTGTCACATTTAAATAAACAAAACAGACTCATAAGAGTACATTTTTTAGAGAAATGAGATTCTTTCATTTTATATTTTAGTCCACACAGACTTAAGAGGAACCTCCTCTCACCCAGCACATTAATTAATAAATTGTTTTAATGATATATTAATCAAGCATACACACTCTTAAATAATTAAAGATTGTTCATAGGAACAACACTTCCAACATCTGACAAGGGAAAAGAATTCAAATGTCTTAAACAACTTTTTGTTAAAATAATCATGCAACATGCAAATAATTCTTAATTGGGTTCATGATTTGGAAAGGCGGGGTGACATTTACATGTGCCCCCTTTTGTAAACCAGCAGCAATGACAACAAAACATAAGACTAAAATAAATTAAAGAAAATCAAAGTCAAATTCACGCTGTATTTAGAGAAATCTTCCATTTCTGGGTTTTTTTTTTTTTCCCTATGCCCTATTTTAACTTTGCTAATGTTCTGAAACTCTGGAATTATCAACACTGATTACTCTCTTTGGAGTCTATTGTTGGTACATATTTTCTGAACTACCAAAAGAAGTTTAATTAGGGGGAAATATTTCAATATTTTAATCTCTGGACTTACAAATTCCTAGTAAAACCAAGACTTCAGAATTTTAAAGTAGCTTTGAAATACTTTCCATCTTTTTTTCATTTTGCCTCTCTTAACCAGTTCTGAATATCTCTTGCCATACCAAGGATTTTAAAAGCTCTTTATGAAAATTTCTTCACTGAATCTGTGCACAGATCTGTCTACCTGAAGCCTATCAAAACTTACCTGCTCTTGTCTTGTTCCCCATGCATACTTGGGTAGCTAATCTATTAAACTAATTCATGTTAAAAGCATTAGGGAGGGATTGCAGATTCTTTAGTTATTCTTTCATTGCATTCAATTCCACACACACGATTATGAATTTTCTATGCCAGGCACTGTAATAAAATTCTGAGCACACAGAGATAAGTAAAATGAAATTCCTTCTCCAGCAGTTCTCAGACCAGAAAGCTATTAGTAAACAACATAGCATATGCTACACATTATCCAGAAAGCGCTGAAAAATATGGTTGCAAAGAGGGAAGAATACTCATCTCCCTCTGTCAGAGAGCTTTTACTACTATTTTGACAGGTGCACTCTTGGACATAAATTCCATAACCCACGGGTATTAGGAAATAGTCCAGGAGAAGAAAAACTAAGGAATTTTTTTTGAGGGGTGGAAGGAATTTACGTGGTCCTCAAGTCATGCCACATGCAGTATACCATCCTGCCCACTCCCTTCACATATGGGTATTTTCAAAATTTTGAAAATAACATTTGGGCTATTAGATAGATCATAGATAGATAGATGTACATATAGGTATAGATATAGATGATATAGATACAGATATAGAAGATATAGATAGATATTTAGATATGCAGATACAGATAGATATAGATAGATATAGGTAACATGGAAGAAGAGAAGTTGTCTATAATGGCATGGATGGGCAGTTTATAATTGCCTCTCAGTCCACTTCTCCTTTAAAGGGAAACTGATCTTCTCTTAGGCTACTGCTGAGAAAGAACATCCTATATCCTGTTTTTCTGTAGCATAAGGGCAGCTGACAGACAACTTGGGAAGGCTCTAACTCAAGTGCAGTCTGTTCTTAGGTGGACTATGGGATATGTGCAGTATCTTCAAAAGTTTATGTATGCCATCACCACCACCACCCACACTCATTAACATGGCTAGAGGGTTGGCAGAGCCGAGATTTGAATGTAGGCAGTGCAAAGGATGTATATCCTGACCCACTACATTACATTACATTTCCACTTTTTGCACTTGAATTGTCCAAAAATCTGCATGTACCAATGGACTAAGCACTAAAAAAGTGCTTATGTAAAAAATACATATACCTGGATTACTATGGACACATAAATTATGGAGTGCTTGTGTCATACGATAAAGCATTTAGCATCTTCATCATTTGAGAAAATGGACCCAAGTATTCAAATCAAAACACCGTTCATGCTATAGAAGCAAATGTGCAAGCTGTTTTTTATTTGTTTCATGGGATCAACCTCAACGCACTGAACTGGACTATTTTGATAAAATCTAGTTCTCAGTAAAATTATTCTAGACAAAAAGGTTTTTTTTTTTTTTTGCTCTTAAACCCTCTAATTGTTGAGGCATTCACTGTTTTCTTTATCTTGATTTACATGCATAGCATGCAAAGACATCTCAACTTAAAAATACATGTTTCCATAAAGACTACAGAGTACGGTGTTGTGTGCTTTTAAATATATGCACAAATAAATGTTATGATATCTCTCTTTGTAACTATTTCAAACTTCAATATGGTATTCAGCTCAATCAATGTTAATTAATATAGATCTAGTTCATAGCTGTGACTATAATACTTCACGGTATGAAGACGCTATAACTTATTCACTCAGGGGGCATTTAGATATTTTCAACACATCAGTTTTACAAATAATGTGTCAACAAACATTCTTATACAGGTCTCCTGGTCTAGGGAATGAGAATGTATCTAGGATATATAAATAGAAACGGAATTAGTGGGTCATGAAAGAATAATTTTAGTATTTGTTAAGTACTACTCTATGCTCTCTAAGGTGTACTCTCATTTTAGGGAATATCTACCCTTTTACTTTAATTTTTTTTATTTAATAAGGTTCAATTCAATAAAGTTTGTTTCATTATTTTTGAAAGAGAGAGAGGGAATGGGAGAAGCCAGAGAGAGAGGGTGAAAGAGAATCCCAAGCCGACTCCACACTGTCAGTGCAAAGCCCGATGTGGGATTCCATGGAGGGTTCCATCTCGCAAACTGTGATGTCATGACCTGAGTTGGGCGCTTAACGAACTGAAACATCCAGGAACCCACTTTGTTAATTCTTTACTGAACTATTTATATTTTCTTGTTAAGTTTGTGGGAAATGTTTATATTTTTTGAATACAAAGACCTGGTCTTTTATAGATATTAAAGATATCTCCCAGTTTGTTCTTTGGTTGTAAGGTTTTAGTCTCCTTTTTTGGTAAAAGGGTTTTTGGTACAATTTAAGAAAAATTTAAATATATTTTCTTTTTTTCTAATATTATCAGAGTTTCCCATCATTTTATTTTAATACAATTCGAATTCATTTTGTAATGATGTAACGCAAGATTATTTTTTTTCCATATTGTTGACATTTTTTCAAATAGCCTGTTCAGTCACTGATTTATGTTGAGATATCAATCAAGATCAGTATTCTGGCCTCTGTTATGTTCCACTCTTCTGTTTGTCTCATTCTGTCTGAATTCTGCACTATTTTATTCATCATATCTCTGTAATACCTCTTAACATCTGATGGTGTAAAATCCCCTCATTTTGGCCTTCTTTTTAAAGTTCTTTCAATTTTTGTGTATTGTCCATCATATGATTATGGAATCAGCCAATACTCTACCATTCAAAAATTAAGAAACAAAGGATCCAATTTTGAGTGTAATTGCATTAAATGATTATCAAAATTTTAAAGAGCTAATGACTTCAAACTGATGAATCATCCCGCTCATGGGTATTTCTTATTTCTGCATTTATTCAAGTCTTTTAAATGTCCTTCAATAAAGCTTTGAGATTAATTTCAAATGGTATTTGCTCATTTTTCTAGTATTTTCCATTTATGTTCTTTCACTTTTATGATAAGTGTTCTCCTTGTTACATTTTCTAATTTATTAATACAGATATAAAAGAAAATCAACATGTTTTTAAATGTTGGTCCTGGATCCAGTTAACTTGCTATCTCCTTTAATAATCTACACATTGGTTCTTTTAATTTTTTTCATGAAGATTATAATACTGTGTGCAAATAATGCTACTTTAGCTTCCATCATTTTAGCTTATCGACTTTCCTCCTCTTACTGCATTGGCTAGGCTCTCATATGCCACATGAAATAGTAGGCCTGATAGCAGGAATACTTTTTATCCCAGCTGCATCATCAAAATTCTCCCAAAGGTTTATCATGAAACCTGCATGCTCTCCAAACTTCTTAATTTTAGTCTTTGATCAGATGGTACTAAAATGCAATTCCTTATCAATTTCACAGAAGAAACCAAGGTTTCCTGCACCCCAAATTAGAAGGATAAGACAATGATTTGCAAATAATGATGATGTTTATAGAATGTGTACAACTTTAAAATACTGGTGCGCAGAGGAAGAGTTGTTAGTGCAGCGCAGAACTACAAGTTAAAATGGGAGAAAGTAACGATCATGGGTGAACATGTTACCCCTGACTTTTAGTGGAAGAGGAATGGGAGATGATATAGGAAGAACTGTGTATTATTGCAGATTCATTGAAAAACTATTGAACGGTAATTGACTAATTATTGAAGTAAGTAAAACTATACCTATTAGGTAGAAGAGATCCCCTCAGTAAAGACTAATTTCCACTCCCTACTACCTTGAGGATTGGCTAGACTTAGTAACTCACTTCCAAAGGCTAGAGTAGGGAATGGTAAAAAAAATTAACAAATAAATAACCTCACAGAACAGAAATCTGACAAGCGCTATCTTAGTGATGAAGGGACAAAAGGTAACATCGCCAGCAACGTCGTGTGGCTATCATATACTTCCCATATCATGTGACAAGAAGGCCTTTGACCTATGTTATATTATTTCCAAATACCCATAACTCCAGTATTATCATGACAAAAATAAAAGAAAAGCCCAGATATGGGGACATTCTACATGACACCTAGCCAGTACTCAAAACTGTCAAGATCATGACAACAAGCAAATATTGAGAAAAGATCAAGGACTTGAAGTGCCTAGGGAGACATGATAACCAAATGTAATATAGTAATGTGTAATGATACCATAAACACACTAGGAGAGGGCATTAATAGGAAAACTGGTGACTCACAATAAAGTCGAGAAGGTAGCCAGCACTAATATATCCATATCACTGTTCATTTTAAAAAGTGGAGTGCAGTAATATCAGATGTTAATAATGGGGGAAACTGGATGAAGGGAATACTGGGAACTCTTTATAAAATCTTTGTACCTTCCCTATAAGTAAAGCATCCTGAAATAAAAAGATTATTATAAGAAGAGAGATCTTTTTTCTGTAGTTCTGCATCTGCATTTTTTGGTTTTGTGTGTGTGTGTGTGTGTGTGTGTGTGTGTTGAATTCTTTATTGTTTCAGTTCCTTGTTTTTTGGAGGAAGAGATACAGGAATTGCCATTGTCTTGCCTCCTTTAAAAAAATTTTTTTTAATGTTTATCTATTTTTGAGAGAGACAGAACATGAGCAGGGGAGGGGCAGAGAGAGAAAGAGGGAAACAGAATCTGAAGCAGGCTCCAGGGTCTGAGCTGTCAGCACACAGCCCTATGCGGGACTTGAACTCAGAACTGTGAGATCATGACCTGAACTGAACTCAGACGCTTAACCAGCTGAGCCACTCAGGTGCCGTATGTTTTGCCTCCCTTAACTGTCTTCCAGTAATCAATGAACTTTAAGTGTTATCAATTTCTCCTTAAGTGCCAAATTAACATCCAGATTAGATACAAGCCTGGAATAGGAGCATAACAATAGTAGGATAAATGCAGACCCCACAGGAAACGGACTGTGCATTGCCCATCTCATTCCAGAAGAGCATCTTTACCATTTATAACTTGAGGTTATAAGTTATGACACAGCCATGGATCCTGAAGTTTTTATAAAAAAATGTTCTACTTGTGCATTAAAAAAAGTATACTTTAAAAGCAAATAGTAGGTTGTATGGCACATACCTACAAAGTAATGTCTGCTTGTATGCGCTGCTTCATCAATATCTTACTGTATTTAAATCATGGCAACTATTGAGCCACATACAATAGCAAAGAGGCAAGCTAAACTTTAAAAAATAAATGAATAAAATCCAAAATCTTTGTTCCATGATTTCTACTTCTATTTGTAATATTTTGCTTTGGGAGATATGCCACACTTTTCATTCTTGATGTGCTGTCCATCTGAAAACTGGTTGCCAGGACTCCCAAGGTATCCATGAAACAGATGCCAGTCTATGTAACTATTCTTTACATCAGGGCACAGTTGAGGAAGTGCCACCTCCCAATATGTTCTATAATTTGGATCAAAAGCCTTCAATATTTACTTCCAAACCCGGTATGCCAAGAAAATTCATGTGCACTCTTTGGCAATGCATAGAGTACAACCAGAATATTCAGAAACCATCCTTCTGCCACCATGGCAATTTCCAAATTTTTGTTCCTTTTTTTCCTTGCAATTTGCTCTGTGAAGAAAATGGGTCATTGCCCTGTAGAATTTCACACAGGCTGGATTTTGCAGAATGCATTTCACGGTGTTGTTTAACATGTTGCTCCAAACTGCCCAGTTATCTGAATTGTTTCTGTAAAGATAAACTTCCCCATATCAACTGTGTTATCCAAAGCTATGGTTTGCATAGTAAAGGAAGACCAGACAAACTCCTGATGCTTTCTCTTTATTTCTGAGGATTTAAAAGACTATGAATTAGCTTCCTGGAATCTTTCAAATGTGTTAATGAGCTTTAAAACTTTTTAAAGTATCATTATGAACTCATGGATTAAAATATATTTGTTTTTTGTTGGTTTGGATTAAAATATATTTGAAAAGTTATAAATAAGTTTCTATTGTTGTATTCACATTGAAATTGACCTGTGGATGCTTAATAAGTGGGCTCCTAGGTTCTTTGATCCAGATTCTGAACTCTTTGATAGCTTCCTTTTTCCTAGTAATGACAAAATTTTCCAAGTGCATTTGGGATATTCCTAGATCTGGAATCAGTGATTTCTCCAAACTGTCCTGGTTCCTTTCAGTGAGATATAATATTTAGAGACTACATCCAAATATGATAGTTGGTCATTGTTTCCAGCCTTTTTCAGTTAAAAACGCAAGGTAATATATAGTTTTTGATAAAATGTTTCTTGAGTTCACATTGGCATTTCTGACTTAAACCCAGAGAGTTTGGAATTTTAACTTAATTTCTTTTATCTTCTATATGTTTCTTCTTTCCCCCATTCTGAAATTCTCAAGTCCCTTGCTTCACCCCAGGCTATAAACCTAACAGTCTCAGAATCATAGTGCCAACATTATACTAACAAAATCATTGATAAAAAACATCTTAATGTTTTTGTTTCTTGTGTCCACAAGGGTATACCATCTGTGATGTAGTAGTTTAAAATAATTCCTTGACACAAGTTATGGTCAACTGTTACTTTTAACATTTTTGTAGGAATTATCATAGCCAAATTTCATTTTATAATTATGTAAAATATGTGCAATTTTCAAGAATAAAATCCACAAAAGGAGTTACCTGCAGGGGAATCCAGCTTCTCTTGCTTTCCCCTCTACCATACTCTCTATGTTCCTTTATAATTTATTTAAGTGTTTTATTCATTTTTCTTTTTTAATATAAAAAAGACACTTTTGTTAGATGGCTAGATATATGAATATATATGCTAGCATACTATATGTATTTTTCTGTACTTCGCTGTTTTCACTTCATATAATCTGGTGTTCCCAAAGTGGAAGATATCCCTCATTGCTTTTCCAGTTGCAAAGTACTCCATTCAGCAGTGTACCAATTTTGTTCAAGTAGTATAATATTAATAGACATGAAGATGTTTTCTATTCCTTTATTAGTACAAATAGATCCATAATAAGGAGACTTGTGCATATATCTATTCATACCAGTGTGAGTGGGATAAATTCCTAGAAATGGAATTGCTGATTAGAAGATAATGTATACATAAGGTTTTTTTTTTTTTTTTTAAATGTTTGTTTATTTTTGAGAGAGAGGGAGATAGCATAAGTGGGGGAGGTACAGAGAGAGAGAGACACACACACAGAATCTGAAGCAGGCTCCAGGCTGTGAGCTGAGCTGTCAGCACAGAGCCCAATGCGGGTCTCAAGCTAATGAGCCGTGAGATCATGACCTAAGACATGTATGCGTAATTTTTTAAAACAATATTTTGCCAAATTCTCGTTTAGGGATTGGATTGCAACATTTTGTATACATTTAAGCAATGTATCAATGTACTTACTTCCCCACTACTACACCAAGAGTATATTATCAAACCTTTGGATTATTGCCAACATGATAGTCTTCTCAGGTTAATTTTAACCTGAGTTTCTCTTATTATAACTAAGGTTGAGCATCTTTATATATTTTAAGAGCCATTTGTTTTTACTTTCCTGTGAACTTTTTCTCAATTTTCTATTGCATTTTAAGGTTTTTTAATACTTTATTTTTAAAAACTCTTTATATATTAAGCATATTGTCCCTTTTTCTAGAACAGGGATTGGCAAGCAAACTTTCTCTGTAACAGGCCAAATAGTAAATATTTTAGGTTTTGCAACTGTATGTATCTGTCTGTCTTAGTTCATTCAGGCTGCTATTAAAAAATACCATGAACTAAGTGCATTTAAACATTTATTTCCCACAGTTCTAGAGGAAGTCCAAGATCAGGGTCCTGGCAAATTCTGTCTGTTGAGAGCCCACTTCCTTGTTAAGGGACATCTTCTTACTTGAGTCTCACTTGGAGGAAGAGTGAGGGTTCTCACTGGTCTATAGGTCAATAGGTCTATATCTAGAATTTCCATTCTACTTCTTTAGTGTGTATGTCTGTTTATGTGACAATAACACATTTTAACTTAAGAAAGTTCTATATACATTTTAACATCTAGTAGAACAAGGCTATCTCCCTCCATTACTTTTCTTCTGGAACATTTTCCAGCTTAATCATATTTGCTTGTTCTTACAAATATACTTTTCATCAATTTGTCTGGCTCCAGAAAAAGAAAATAATCTAAAGATATTTCTATTGTGTTTTGCACTGAAGTTGCCAATTAGGAGAATTATCATCTTTATAAGATCAATTCTTCCTATCCAAAACACATGGTATGTCTTTTCATTTGTTCAAGTCTACTTTTGAGTCTTTCTTGAGTCTTTTACGGTTATTTCATATAGGCTATATCCTGTTAAGTTTAGGCTACATGTTTTGTTTGTTCAATGGCTTGTTGGTTTCTTTTGTTTTATCTTATACAAAGTCTTTACTTTCACAGGAATTCTAGCTGGCCTTTGCTTTTATTTTCAAAAGTTATTGATTTTTATGTCAGTTCTATCACTTGCTAATTTTTCTAATTCCTTTCCTGTTTGCAGCAGTTTTCCATTGATTCTTCTAGGTTTTGTTGAAACATAATAATATCATTTGCAAATAAGCGCCTTTTCTTCTTCCTTTCCAATTTATACCTCTGATTGTTTTCTATTTTCTAATATTTCAATACAATATTCAGTAATACTCCCTATACAGTATTAGACACAAAATAGTGGTCATCTGTATTGTCTTCATACTTTATCAGTAAAGCCTCTTACATCAGTAAGATATTGGCTTTAAGATCACAGTTTATGCATTTTATTATATTAATAAAATACCTATCAATTTACATTTTTCAAAATAATGGGTACTAAAATTTGCCGTATTTACTTACATCTAAAAAGATTACTTTAAAAATTCCACACTTATGCTGTTACTATGATAAATACAATAAATTATCTTAATGGGTTTCCTAATATTAAGTTACCTTTGCCTTACTAGAATCAACCCTACTAAGTCATGGTGTGTTAGTTTTTTAAGTTTATTTATTAATTTTGAGACAGAGAGAGAGCAGGAGTGGGTGAGGAGCAGAGAGAGAGAGAGAGAGAGAGAGAGAGAGAGAGAGAATGAGAGAATCCTAAGCAGGCTCCACACTGTCAGAGCAGAGCAGACACAGGGCTCAATCTCAGGAACTAGGAGATCATGACCTGAGCTGAAATCATGAGTCAGATCCTTAAGCGACTGAGCCACCCAGGAGCCCCATGGTGTGTTATTTTTAATGGATCATGGGATTCTCTTTGTTAATATTTTACTTTTTATTAGCATTCATAAATAAAATTCATCTACAGTCTTCTTTATAGTGGAATCTTTGTCAGGTTTTGGAATTAAAATTACTTACACCTCATAGAATGTACTTGAAGTTTTTTCTTCTTTTTTTCTATTTTGTGATATACAAGTTATATAGTATTGGGATTATTTGTCAGGAGAAATCCCTTCTTAAATTACTTGGAAAATGATGAATTTGGGGAGAATTAGTCTAATTTTGTTTTTTTATTTCTAAACGAACTATGTTCTTAGAATTTCCATCTCTACTAGAGTCACTTTGGGTAAGTTTTTTTTTTTCTTCTAGAGAATTATCCATTTCATGTAGATTTTCAAAAGAGTCTGTTTAGGATTGTGTAATGTAGCCATATATACATGTTATATATATATTATATATGTAATATATATATTATATAATAAAATATATTATATAATAAATACATAAATTATATGTCATATAATAAATTATATATAATATATAATAAATATATAAATTATATTATATATTATATATTAAATTATATATTATATATAATAAATTATATATTATATATATAATTTATTGTCAAGCTAGCTAACATACAGTGTATACAGTGTGCTCTTGGTTTTGGGGTAGATTCCCATGATTCCTCACTTACATACAACACCCACTGCTCATCCCAACAAGTGGCCTCCCCAATGCCCATCACCCATGTCCCCCTCTCCCCCAACCGCCCCCCATTAACCCTCAGTTTGTTCTCTGTATTAAAGAGTCTCTTGTGGTTTGCTTCCCTCTGTTTGAATTAAATAATTTTATGTTCATAAATTCTGTTTGCTCTTGATTATTTGGTTAGTTTTTTTCTAATTTTTTAATTCTGTCAAAGAATTCATTTGGGGTTATATTTATTAATTTACAGCACTTTTTAGGTGTATTTGTTTTTATATAAATAATATTTTCTATTTATTAATTTCCTCTTTGCTTTATTCTGTTGTACTTTTGATATTTTGCTATTTCTATTCAGTGTTAAGACATTTATTTTAACTTTTTCATTTTTATTTATAGGTTTTAATGCTATAAATTCTCTCTGATATTTGATTCATCTATATCATAAAGTTTATAATATATTCTATACTTCATAACAATTTTTAAGAAATTCTGAAATCTTGGTCAAAGTTGGCTGAAAATAAATCTTTAAATTTCCAGAAAAAAAGACTGTTAAATTATTTTTACATGACTTGGTAATTTTATTGTAGTTTGGTTATGAATGGTGCTTGTATTTGGAACTTTTGAAGTTCTTTTGATGCCTAAAACATGGGCAATTTTTATGGGTTATATCTATTCATTTGCTAAGAAGTTGTCCTAAGAATTACTTTTGTCTACTTGACTTTTATGGGTTGAAGGAGATGTATTAAAGTTTCCTTCTACCATTGGTGTACTATTGCATCTAATTACATCTTTGTATCTATTTTAAGAAAGCTGCTGCATTGTTATAGGATGCATAATTATTAATATCTATTAAGCTTTTGGGTGACGGGGTGGCTTAGTTGGTTAAGCATCCGACTCTCGATTTCAGCTCAGGTCATGATCTCATAGTTCATGACAGTGTGGAACCTGCTTGAGATTCTTTGTCTCCCTCTCTCTCTGCCCCTCCCAGGTCACACGTGCATATTCTCTCCTCTCTCCCTCATTCAAACTAAATAAACCTTAAAAAAATAACTATTAAGCCTTTACTGTGTTTTATAGTCAATAGCAATATAAAGTTCTCTTTTCTGTACGTCTTGATCTAAATTGCACAATAAACATCAAGTTTAAAACCTTTGTTTTCTTTTTCTTTGAATTTATCTAGTATATTTTTTGCATCTTTTTACTTTTAATCTTTCCAAACTTCCTTTAATATGTATCTTGCAAAAATAATAGTTTTGAATTTTGTTTTGTTAGTTAACTGAAAGTGTAGGTGTCTCTTTTTTAGGAAACATGCTTTTTTTTATTTTTGTTATTCCTTTTTTAAATGTTTATTCATTTATTTTTGAGAGAGAGAGAGAGAGAGAGAGAGAGAGATTGAAGGAGGGGCAGAGAGAGCAAAAGACAAAGAATCCAAAGCAGGCTCAGGGGCTCAAATTCACAAACCATGAGATCAGGACCTGAGCTGAAATCGAGTCAGCTGTTTAACCAACATAGCCACCCAGGCATCCCTAGGTGTGTCTCTTTTTATAGCCACGTTAAGCGTTTGTTTTGGGGGTTGTTTTTGAATATTTTTTTAATGTTTGTTTATTTTTTGGGAGAGACAGAGAGTGAGCAGGAGAGAGGCAAAGAGAGACAGAGACACAGAATCCAAAGCAGGCTCTAGGCACTGAACTGTCAGCACAGAGCCCAATTGGGGGGCTGGATGCTTAACCGACTGAGCCACCCAGGAGTTCCATGTTAAGCTTACTTGAATGGATGGATATCACCGATGTATTTAATCTCAGTTTTGTCATATTTGCATAATACACATATATAATGCTTTTTTCTATGTCTGTATCACTTTCTCTTTTTATGTTGGCAGATTTTTTATTTGACTAGGTTATTTAAACATTTTAAAATATATTTATAAAACTAAGACATTTTTGTCTGAAATGTTGCACTTATTGTAATATCTTTATTACAACATCATTAGTCCCTTCTTTTTGCCCATTCTGTCTTACTCCCCTGCTATGAGCAATATTGAAATTAGCTCAGTACCTTATCTTTCCTTTCCCTTCCCTCTCATTCAACACCTAATTTAATGCAATACATGAGCTTAATCTATTCTCCATATAATTTCCCCAATTTTCCCTCATTTAAGAAAGTTATGTTGCTGGGGGCCTGGGTGGCTCAGTCAGTTGTATTGACTTCAGCTCAGGTCATGATCTCTCAGGGTCATGGGTTTGAGTTTCCTGTCAGGCTCTGTGCTAACAACTCAGAGCCTGGAGCCTGTTTCAGATTGTGTGTGTGTGTCTCTTTCTCTCTCTGCCCCTCCCCCACTGGCTCACTTGCTCTCTCTCTCTTTCTCACTTTCTCTCTCTAAAAAATAAACGTTGGGGTGCCTGGATGGCTCAGTTGGTTGGGCATCTGACTGCGGCTCAGGTCATGATCTTGCGGTTTGTGAGTTTGAGCCCTGCATCGGGCTCTGGGCTGACAGCTCAGAGCCTGGAGCCTGCTTTGGATTCTGTATCTCCCTCCATCGCTACCCCTCCCCCGCTTGCACTCTGTCTCTCTCTGTCTGTCAAAAATGAATAAACGTTAAAAAAATTTTAAAAAATAAACGTTAAAAAATGACATAAAAAATAAAAAGTTATGTTGTATGTACATTATCAGAGAATATTTGATTGTAGTATATCTACAGTATATATGATACAACATAAACTATACAGTAGATACATTTCCAGCATACACACTATCTTCTCCTATCCGTCATTTTATTTCACTTGTAAGGAAAAGTGTATACTGTTTACTAGAAGTACTTATATTAATACTTCTGCAGCCTTGGTTGTCCCAATTTATTTACCTGAAGTAAATTCCTCTATATGGGCTTATGAGAAAAATATCCCCTAACTTCTTACATGTGCATTGCATGTCTTACATGTCTTTATATGTGAAGGTCTTTCAAATATATCACATGTATCCACATGTGGATATCCCAGTATGTTACTCCATTATCTTCTGGTGAAATTTTTGCTCTTGAAAAATCTGATATAAATCTGTCCTCTTTACTGGTGACTTGTCCATTTTGTCCATTTTCCTTTTTGAAGATGGCTTCTCTGGTGTTGACTCTTCTGAACATATCCATTCAATGTAATTTTTCAAAACGTAAGTTTAAGTCTCCGTTACACAAGTTCATTTATTGAACTAAAATTTTAATATTTTCTGTTTGTTTCCTGGGTTTTGGTTTTCTATTCAGAGACTTCTATTACACATACGTTGTACTGAATATATACATACATATATATGCACATATTATCTTTATTATTTTCTCTCAAATCCCTTTATCTATTTGCTTAATTCCTTTGGATTAAATAAGAAGACATTTTCTCCATTTAATCTTCTATTATCTTTGACATTATGCTTGTTCTATTGTTTCCCCAGTCATCTTATTTCCAAAATAATTTTTCTTTAATTTTTTTTATTCACTTGAGAACTCTATCGGCTCTCTTTAGAAGTCTTTTTATACCCTAGCATATCATCTCAGAATTTGATCAGGAATTATGGTCTTTTATCATTATACTTATCATTATCTTAAATAGTATATCATTTTTCAAATTACCATGTTAAAATTTTTATCTTTTGGGGTGCCTGGGTGGCTCAGTCGGCTAAGCATCTGACTGCGGCTTAGGTCATGATCTTGTGGTTCGTGAGTTCCAGTCCCACATTGGGTTCTGTGTTGACAGCTTGGAGCCTGGAGCCTGCTTCACATTCTGTGTCTCCTTCTCTCTCTGCCCCTCCCCCACTGGCACACGCACACAAGTGGGCGCTTGGTCTCTCTCTCTCTCTCTCAAAAAAAAAATAAACACTAAAAAAAATTCATCTTTTGCGAGGCATGTTGTTCTTTCATACTTCCATTGTCTATAAACCGGTCTTTTTCTCATCATTATTACTGTTTTTAATAATGTACTTTTGTCAAATTCAACCACAATTCTTTTATATTGCTTGATTTGAGATGAGATTTTTTGTGCTCCTATAGGAGAGGGAGATTTAGGACATCTTTGCTACATTCATAGCTCTTGTGATTATTCTTCTGCTGTCATCATAAAGTACTCAACAATAGGGTCATTTACCTTTTGAAATTTTCTCACCCTTTTTCCTTATATCCTCTTTTTATCTGGCTGCTCCTTTTGTCTGTCCATAATATCTTTTTCTACTCAATCTAGATTCTATCCCCAGCAATTTCTCTGCAATTACGTGGCTTTGACCTAGAAATAAGCTTACATCATTAGTTTCAAAAAAATCAACTGGAACTATACTATCTGGCTTCGTCCAACCTTTTCCTAGTCTTTGCACTGACCTGTGAATTGGAGCCTGCATTGTCTACATTGAGTTCGCCCTTGTCATGTGGATTCTTTCATGCTTTCTGCAGTAGAAAGGAAGCCCTCATTTTGGGGAAGATAAGATTGTCTCTCAAGGTCATCAAAGTTCCCTTTTTGCATTCCCTTCTGCCCAACTGCTCATACAATTGGGCCTAACATTGCTCTATTAGTGGTTTAGCCCTAAACACTATTATTTGGTACTTTATTTTGTCACCTAGTCTCATTTGAATGTTATCCATGCAAATTAGTATTTTGATTACTGCTGACTTTGTGTTGTTTTATGAACTGAAGTGCTTGTTTTTGAGGTTCAAGGGAGAAATCAGGGACATTTAAAATTTTACTCCTTCTTCCACCTTCTTACTAGGAAGCTCTTCTACTTAAATTTAAATTAAATATATTATCAGACTATGAAAACTCAGAAAATTAAAATATCCCCTTTTTACAATTGAAATGTTTACTATATTTCATATTTTAATGAATCCTTAGAAATAATACCAAGAAATAACAATCAGGTAAAGCTGGGAAATTACATGTCAAAAATAACCCACATGGAAAGACATTCAACGCACTTCTGAGAAATTTTCAATGAAGCGGTAAATAAATTTCATGGATTAAAAAATCAACTTTTTGGGGGTTGCCTGGGTGGTTCAACTGGTTGCACATCTGACTTGATCTCCACTCAGGTCGTGAGTTCAAGTCCCACATTGGGGTCCATGCTCGGGGTGAAGCTTATGTATAAATAAATAAATAAGCAAGCTAACTATTTGGACTACCTAATTTTTGTAGGCATGTTATTTTGCCTCGTTAATACTCATCAAACATGTGTCATTCTTTTTCACTAGTGAGGTTCTGTCTATAAAATTCAAGATAGCCAATCATTTTCCAGCTATCAAGCCATGTCCTCCTTTCAAGAAATCATTTTATTTAGACTAAGCTAATTTCTAAACAATGTATTGAAAATAAACACATTGAAACCTCTTAGGACCCTCTTATTTTTTCTCAAGATCTATAAAATCCCATTACCTGTCAATAGAGTTTGATGCAGATTGAAGAAAGATAAGTGTATCGCAAATCACTTAGTGATGAGATCTCAAACTGAGTCACTTATTGATTCTTAACTTCTGTTTACCCTACATCATGTTTAATTATGCGAGTTTCACTCTATTATTTGGTGGGATACAGTTGAATGAGAACACTTGACTTGATAGAATGATAAAATCCTATTTCCTTGAAAATAGTGGTATTCTTGTGCAAAGAGTGTTGCTTATATTGAAAAACAAGGTATTTTTCTACACATATCGATATCTCTAAGATACATAACATGATACACAATTTACTCTTAGTTTATTCAAATAAAAAATGATCGGGGCCTCTGGGTGGCTCAGTTGATTAAGGATTGTACTTTGGCTCAGGTCATGATCTCACAGCTAATGAGTTCAAGCCCTGAGTTAGTCTTTCCACTGTCAGCACAGATCCCACTTCAGATCCTCTGTCTGCACCCCCCACCCCGCTGCCCCTCCCCTGCTCACACGTGTTCTCTCTCTCTCAAAATTAAACACTTAAAAATTTTTTTAAAATCTGTAAAATCTATCCTATTTTTCTATTTTGGTTGTAAGTGATGAACAGTTGAAGTGGTAAATGAGTATAGGATCTAGTGCTCCTGTAGACATTTAAAAGTACTCAAATCTAAAAAGAATTACAAGCATAGAAATTTAGCATAAATGAAAGAGATGTATTAATATATACTTAATAGAATAAAATGTAAGATATTTTATGCAAGAATATGCTAATGAATCAGACATTAGCAATGAAATGGATCATTTCTATAGAAATTAAAAAATTAAAAAACTAACACAATTTAATAAAAATTAGGAAGCTCTAATTCTAAAGATAAATAAATTTACTTAAACACATCAGATTTTCCATTTAGAGTGGCAAATAGCTAACATATCATAAGAGAATCTCTTCTAATGTGCTTAAAAATAACTGTAAAAATAGAAAAAAATGAAAGAAAAATTAATGAACTGCAAAATTGAAAAGTAAGACTAAAAGACAACCTGTTGATAGTAGAAGCATTTTCCCTACCTTCCAAACTTTCAGAGTGGGGTCATAATTCAAAATGTAAAAGCTAAAACTAAAGTTTTCCGAAAAAATTGTAGGAGAAAATCTGCACCCTACTATGGCTCACAAATTGGTCTTCACCAAAATGGAAACTCTGCCTTTTGCAAGACACTGTTAAGATAATGAAAAGGTAAATCACAGATCTGGAGGATGTATTCTCAGTGCATACATCAGACAAAGGACTTTTATCCAAAATATATAAATGCCACAATCCAATAATAAAAGACAAAACACCCAATTAAAATTGGCAAAAGACTTGAACAGATACTTTACTAAAGAAGACGTACAAACAGCCTATAACCATATGCATAGATCCTCGGCTTCATTAATCATCAGGGAAATGCAAATTAAAACCACCAAGAGATGCCACTACACACTCACTAGAGAGACTAAAATTAAGAAGCTTGTCAATGCCAAAGGACAGAGGCTCTTCTATTTGATTCCTTATTCTAGCTTCTCAGTTTGGATCATTCAGCTAACTTCTGGCTGAACCTCAGTATTTGGCTTCCAATTAAAGAGGAACTATGTGAGGAAATTCACTGGCTCATTAATAAAATTGAGCACGGATTTTCAAACATTAGAAATAGAAAAACGTTAACCTCAGCTTCCTACTCCCATCCTCACCCCTGCTAATCTTAGACCTGGGGTCTTTTGTGTAGTAACAAAACCAGTGGATTTTCTTACAGTGAAGTGAATGAGGGATTTTCAAAAAGACGGAATTCTTTAGGAGATGAGATTATGAGATCCAGCCACATTTTCGGAGTGAAAACTTTCCCTCCATTCGTCATGTGAATGTTCTTTGCTTAACTTTCTTAAAGAAGTCAGCAGACTTTGAGAGTGCCCCCAAATTCCACACATACAAAAACTATAAAAAATGCCTAGTCATAGTCTATGGCCATAAGATTGTTAGGAAAGGCAATAGTCACCAAAAAAAGACTTTCCTACAAAGTCATGGTGATTGTTTATGAGGGAGAGATATTTTCCTATAGGAATAGCTTTTAAGTCTCTGTATCCAGAATCCAAAACTGTTTAGAAAATCACTGGAGTGAAACCCTTAAAAAACAAAACCACATAACATAAATCTAAGTTTAAAGGTTCATGAATCCATTAGATCATGTTTTGGTATTTTCTTGGTGAAAATAAGTGTACTGAATAAATGCAATTTGAATAAAGGTGCATCTGCAAAATTATCCAGTAACTTGTGAGAGACTGTAAAGAAATCTGGGGGCATCTGGGTGGCTCAGTCAGTTGAACATCTGACTCTTGGTTTTGGCTCAGGTCATGATCCCAGGATCATGGGATAGAGCCCCGAGGCGGGATCCACATAGAGCTCAGAGCCTGCTTGGGATTCTCTCATTCATTCTCTCTCTCTCTCTCTCTCTCTCTCTCTCTCTCTCTCCCCCCCCCCTACCCCCTCCCCCATGCACTCTCTCTCTAAAAACTTTAAAAAAAGAGAAAAAAAGAAATCTGAACTACATAATGCATGAACATGCATAGTTGCCACTCTCTTCTTGATTTTACTTGAAAGAGTGCTTTGTAAAGAGTAGTTGCTTATTAAATATTTACCAAATGAATGAAGGGCAATATAGTTAAATTCAAATAGGTAAATTTTAAAAAGACAGTTTCAAGATGATGATGTACAGAAGGGGAATAAGGCCTTCAATTTTTAATAGTCAAGAGGAGAGTTTCAATTGTGTGCCCAATTCAGTTGAGAAAATTAATTTGTATAAAAATTAATACCATGCACACCATGACTGAGGGAATGGAGAAGAACAGATGTGGTAACAGTTGCACAGTTTCTGCTTATTTCTGGGAAAAAAACTAATCAAATTGATAATCAAACTGACTTTTTAAATATATTTTAATCAAGGGCATATCTTCTCCCTCCCAAAAGCTCTGAAACAAAATATCCTTGTATCATTCTGACTTCCGTATTTCCATTTATGAAAACTACTATAAATGTACATATTGATTGCTTAAACAGATTTATAAGAGTGAGTGACCATTTCATCTCTAATTCATCATGTGTTATTACATCTGTTGCCTTTTAAATCCCTCATCCTACATACAGGGACACAAACACATTGACCTTTATCTTTAGAGTGAAAGAGTTGCTATTAATCCACTTTCTAGAGTTCTTGCAAAAGGAACCAGAAATAAATTTTTCTTACCTATTTGAATCCACTGGTAAAAAAAAGAAAATAAAATCAAGTGTTCCAAGAATTCAAATATATTAACGTATGTTTTAATTTTCTTTCTATTTTTCTAGTGAAATCCAGTGATTGATTTTGCACTAACCCCTGAGTAACGGTAACCATTGAACTCTGAGTGACAAGACTTGAAAGGCAGTTGAGAAAGTGTGCACCAACACACCCCACCATGTGGTTTCTGTGATGCTGTAAGCTCTTTTCAGGGGACACAAGTATTTCATTTCTGTGTATACCATTGGAACTTAGCTTCAAAGCATCACAGCCACGAGAAAATCATAGGTCCTCCTGGCTCTCACACAAGGTCTTATCTTTTTTGTAAAGATACATGTATTAAAGCGTATTTCGTGGAAGTATACAAGTATTATCTGTTTTTGAAAGTTTGCATTATGCCACTTCACTTTTAGGAAAGACCTACAGTAGTACGTGTTTTCAATAACTGAAAGAAACACAAAGTGTGTGTGTGTGTGTGTGTGTGTGTGCGCGCGCACACACACACACACACACACACATCAAGCTCCTTCCCTGGGAACTACGCTCAGCATCTTGGCATCAGGCAGCCATAGTTCTGAAATGGGTCTATGAGCATCTTTGCTTTATCCTGATGTATTTTGTGCATGTATTAGAAAGATGTGTCCTAAGGTATCAGAAAAGCTTAAGGGAGGTTGTTTTTGGAGTAGGGAGCACTCAAAAAACTCTTCACACAAATCAATGGTAACTGCTTCTTCGCTTATGCCATTTTGGCTTACACAAGTTTTCATAGTAATACTATGTTTAAATACCAGGCAAAACCTTGGCCATCCACTTCTGAGGATCCCATTTGTTCTCACATATCATTATGAAATATTTACTTTTATGGTTGGTAATATTCCCAATTCAGCTGCATTTTCCAGTACCATTTTTATTTTTCCATACAGAAATCTTGTCATTGTATTTCACCACTATCACAGTATCTTTATTTGCCATTTAGACTTTTTGTTGTTGTTGCTTAAACACTTTTATTCTTTATTCTATCAGCCTTATCACAAATAAGCAACAGCCCAACATCCCTAAATTTGACAATGAACGTTGGCTATGTATCTTGCCCATTTCTTTTCTTATATTTTTGACCAAAGCCTTCCTATCATTTCATGCTTTAGAACACAATGTCTTCATCTTTGCTTCCCAGGGAACTTTTGCTCCTTGTCCAGAGCTTCTCTCAAACACAACTGATCTTTTCAGTTTCCAAGTTTGTACTAACAGATTGAAAAGCCCAATTTTTTACTCTCCTACATCAAAATATTTCTGAATATGGGTATTGTCAACCACAGTTCATAAGCACTCCTCCCCCCCCAACCTTGTCTGAACCTAATTTGCTTGTAGGTCTCTTCCCACCTATTCAACCATACATTGTCCAATGTAAACAAATGTCTAATTTACCAACAGCTTCCTGTTTCCAGGTCACCTTACACAAAAACAAAATTATTTAACAAACAAATTATTTTCAAAGCCAAAGGACATTATTTTTTAACATATATATTAATGTAGTCCACCATGCTTCATTCACATTTGAACTTGTACCACATTTTGGAAACCTCCAAGAACTATTTCAGAATTGTAGAGCATTTTAGGAAATCACTGAAACAATAGGATTAGTTCATCATTAGGATACTAAAAATATTTAAAGGGCCATGTGAAGCAACATATTTTAGAATAACATAAGTGCAAATAACAGATAGTTGAGTACAGATCTATTTAAATTACTGAAGATCTTTCTTAGAACCTTGCTTAATTACTGACTTCCACCATCACTCCATCATTTTATATGACAAAAGGCTGCTGCAGGATTTGGGGGTCAATATTGTAACGGAGCAAGAATTTGTGAGTTTTTCTTCAATATTAAATTTCTCTTTCTTTTTTCCCCCATTTGTCTATATTTACCTTTATTTTCTTCTAGCTTCCTATGTGGTTTTTAACACCCTATAATCTAGAAACACTGCGGAACATATAACACTATTTTACTGTCTTGCTGATCATTAAGTAAAAATATTTAATAGTTAAGCTTGACATGAATCCCTCTGATATCACCTGAAATACTTCCAATGGTCCTCACACATGCTGGGGGTCCACCCCAACTCCATTTTGTTAATTTAAATGAAGTATTTTGGCCAACTGAGAGTAAAATTTTCCAGAAGGAAGAGAAGAGAGGCAGGCAAATACTCTGAACAGAGGAATATTATGTATAGGGACATGGCTGGTTTTGATGCCTTTACAAATAGAGTAGCAGACTATCTCTAGCTCCCACTTCCCAAGTTCCTCAACAGCCCCGATGCAGAAAACTCTACAGGTAAAGTTCTTGCTCTTTCTTGTATTCTAAGATATTTGAATCTTGGCAATATCTGTCTGATGGATTTTATTGTTGTTGTTCAGATCAGTGATCAGTTGACTCCGGGAGCATGCTGGAAGAAGATCTGTTTGGTCATTTTCAGTCTTTGATCCAAATTATTCCAGTTGAGTAAATTTAATGATTTTTTTCACCCATGGCTGATTAAGTGAGTTGAATTGATTTGAACATTTTTTTTTACTCTCATCCTCACTCTTATATATGCCACATGATTGCTCTCTTCTATCTTTTTTTCCAATGGATGGACATTTGGCTTTTTCCTTTGAAGTCCACTTAACTTTGTTTTTGTTTTGGACCAGCCTAAGACAGGGATTACGGACTCTAATTTTTTTTTGTTTGAAGAAAAGACTTCAAAGAGAATCATGGCTGCCAATTCTTCAGTGCTATGACAGGTTTAGACATATTAACAATGCCAACATGACAACAATTTGTTGCTGGCGGGGGGGGGGTGCCCAACAGTCAGTTGAGAATGGAATTATTTTACTTTTTGTGCATACTCATGTCACCGCACATGGTTAATGTCAGGACCTGACTTTTTGTCAGACCATTTGCCTTCCAAGCTGCAGAACTGCTGAATATATTTGAAGAATGTGAACAGGAAGAGATGATGGCCTTTACTCCTAGGCAGCTGGTCTAGCATAGGGATCGGCAGCATACTTCCCCTGAGGGTCTGGCTGAGCGGTAACATGCAGTAATGGTCAAGGGGATAACAAGGGAAATAAAGAGGGGATCATGGAGGAGGAAGATTAGGAAATGAAAGGTACTAAAGGAAAATGTAAATATTGGCAAATGATGATGCTATCAATACTAATGTCTCTGTAGAATACATTTTTCCCCTTGAATTCTTTCAAACTTCATTTGAAAGTATAGCGATCTGCACATGCTATCTTCAACATCTCAACTCTATTCTGTCTACTTTATTATTCTTTTAATGTTTATTTATTCATTTTGAGAGACAGAGAGGAAGAGAGAGCACACACGAGCAGCAGAGGGGCAGAGAGAATGAGAGAGAGAGAGAGAGAGACAGACAGACAGACAGACTCCCAAGCAGGTTCTGGGCTCAGCATGGAGCCCGACACAGGGCTCGATCTTACACCGTGAGATCATGACCAGAGCTGAAATGAAGAGTCAGTCACCCATTCAACTGAGCCACCCAGGTGCCCCTCTTCTATCCACTTTAATCTTTTCCATTTAGTATCATTCAACTCAAAATGCTTCAATAAGTTCAGAAATGAATTTTTAATATTTGAAGCCTTGATACATACTTTTCTCCCTGTTTGAGTATCTCAACCCTGCTTACTGGATAATTTCTAACCTGAAACCTTTCCACCTGGTCTCTCCTCTAGGAATACTTAGCCTCTTTCTCTTCTGCCTAAGATGGAGACCACCCTGCTTATGTATGTACTATAGTACTTAACCACGCAGGTCTGTAAAGACTGGTTTATGGGTTTATTCTCTTATTAGTACACAGCTCCTAACTACACACTTAATCCTATTTTTTTCCTTTTATCACTTTGAGGACAGAACAGACTCTGGAAAAAAAAAGTTGTTTTGTGTATAGATAAGCTCTTTTAAAAAGCAAGCAAAAGTAAAAGTGATAAACTAGATCCAGTAGCAGTATTTTTTTTCTTTACTAATAGCGACCATTTACTGTATGCATCCCATGTACAAAATCCCACACTAAGTTCTGCATACTTTTCATAAATTCATTTGAATTTCACAAGAACCCTCTGAGGTCAATTTTACTACGTATGTCATTGACAGGTAATAAAACAAAATTTTGGGAGGTGAGATATATTTCCAGGTCACACATCACTAAAGAGGCTGAGTTGGATTCACCGCCAGGTCTTTAGAGAGGTTATGCCCTTACCCACCACTCTAGGCTGCCTCTGTTTTATTGTTCTATTGATAGTGTACGTATTTAAGAAAATAAAAACCATTTAACAATATATGGTACATGTTTCTTAACTTTTGAGAGACACAGAGCACAAGCAGGCAAAGGGCAGAGAGAGGGAGACATAGAATCCAAAGCAGACTCCAGGCTCTGAGCTGTCAGCACAGAGCCCAATGAGGGGCTTGAACTCACAAACCATGAGATCATGACCTGAGCCAAAGTCAGACACTTAACCAACTGAGCCACCCGGCGCCCATCAATCTCGGTATTTTAAAATAAAAGATTGGTATTCTTGGGGTGCCTGGGTGGCTCAGACAGCTGAGCATCCAATTCTTGATTTTTGGCTCAGGTTATGATCCCAGGTTCGTGGGATCAAGCCCCGCATTGGGCTCCACACTGAGCTTGGAGTCTACTTAGGATTCTTTCTTTCTCCCTCTGCCCTTCTGCCCCTCTCTTGCACTCCTGCTCCCTGTCTCTCTCCAAAATTTAAAAAATAAAATTGGTATTCTTATTCAAAATAGTATTATTTTCTTTTCCTCTCCGGACTTAGGGCAATAAGAAAGGAGTAGAAAGGCATCAGCTCAGAATAATGTGAACAATGGAAGAAGGCCAGCTGAGGCAAGAGAGCTCATTTTTTTTCCCTAGAAATTAGAAAAGTAGATGAATAAATATTGATCAAATAAAGCAGAATAGAAAAGCAACTTCCCAGGATACCCACAGAGAAGAGAATAGCCAAGGCATGTGCAGACCTCATTAGTGATATCTAGGGGAAATGTGGAACTTAAAAATCCATGTACCTGGAAAACAGGAGGCAGAGGGAGTGTGGAAAACAGGAGGCCTACCTAATAGTCTTCATGGAACCTTTACTTTCTACCACCAGGAAAAAAAAAAAAAACAAAACTACAGCTTGGTGTTTACACTGCGGTTTAAAAAGAAAAACAGAAAAAAGATTCTTCTCCAAGTAAAAGATTCTTCTCCAAACAAATCTGGGGGAGAATTAGGTCAGGTAATATGGGTTTTGGTATCCAAACTATTTGGGGGACATCCAAATACCCACATACCTCAAACAAATCTGCTAGTCAACAAGGATTTACATACGTAAATCTCAGGGTTATTGACTCATCTCTGAGTGTGAATTAAAAAAAAAAACAAAAAAAACAACTGCATTTGATTAAATCTTGAGCATGGCAGAGCACGTTCAAAATTAAAAGAAACAGAGATCATAGATTAAAAAGAGAAAAATATGTAAAAAATAATTTGAGTGAAAATACTTTAAAATATTAGTATTTTTAAGAAAATTGACTAGTTAATGCAGCCATAATTTAACAGAAAGAGAGCAAAGAAAATTTGAGAAAGAGCTCTAAGTAATAACTATAATTACAAAAATAATGTTCATAGGAATTGTTCAATGATCAAGTCAAAAAGTAAAAATCTCCCAGGATGCAGAACAAAAATATACATAAAAGTATTTTTTAATGTAATCCAATGAATCCCATAACTGATATTTTAAATTCTAAAAAGAGATAATGCACATAAAGAATTAATCTTTTTTGGGGCCACTTGGGTGGCTCAGTAGGTTAGGCTTCCGACTTTAGCTCAGGTCATGATCTCGCAGTCTGTGAGTTCTAGCCCCACATCGGACTCTGTGCTCACAGCTCAGAGCCTGGAGCCTGCTTCAGATTCTGTGTCTCCCTCTCTCTGCCCCTCCCCCCTTGCACTCTGTCTCTGTCTCTCTCAAAAATAAACATTAAAAATTTTTTTTAAAAAATTAATCTTTTTTAAAATAATAACAATAGTAAGGACTATGACCTAAAGCTGAAGGAAAACAGTCATCTTCTAGGTAGAATTACCCACAGTAACTAACAAATGAAATGAAAATCAACATACTTAAAAACCTCAGTGTGAAATCCCTGAACATAAAGAAAAAATACAAGGTAATAAAATCTACAGAAAAGAAGAAAAATGGTCACATACAAAAAAATAAATAAATAAAAGTCAAACTGGCAATACACTTCTCAGTAGAAGTGTTATTTGCTAGAAGGCAATGAAGAAATACATTCAAAGATCCATGAAAAAATTCTTCAAGTTCTATACTCACCCTAACCATCAAGGAAAGGTGAATGTAGTTTTTTTGATCATCAAGAAATCAGAAAGTTTAACTTCAATATACCTTCTCTTGCAAAATTATTTGAAGAAGCATTGAATAAAACAAAGAAGACAATAGAGACACATCGTCCAGAAAATAGGTGAATGTAAGTCACAAATTTGCAAAAGAATTAGTAAACATTTAATTCAGAAAGGAGAAGGAACAGAGAATTTCAAAGAGAAAAGTCCAGACAAAATGGAAGGGGGGCAGTTGGGACAGGAGAAGGACAAGACAAAATTTAATGATTATTAGTATGTAAAAACTTGAGCTTATAATAATGATGCATAATGCAAGTAAAAAATAAGAAGAAAAAAGAAAGACTTCCAAAGATTTCAAAAAAAAAATTTTTTAATGTTGAGCAAGAAAATCATGATAGACATCAAATGGGCCAAATTGAAATCGTGACTCAAGAAAAATGGAATGGATTCTGAGCACAGTTTGAATGGGCAAGAAGCTGGAAGCTATCAGGGATGTGGGGAAGGAAGCATTCTCCCATGAAGAATAAAGGATAGCCATCAGATTGGTAACAAATTAATGCTGTGCGTGAAAGGCAAAGCGTAATTTGACATGGTTTGGAGTAACATGGTAAAGTACACAGTTTGGAGTAAAACATGGTAAAAAAAAAAAAGGAATTGAAATTAATATTGTCTTTTGAATGGACAAAAATATTACTTGTGGTAAAGCAAAATAAGACATAATGATAGCATTCTACTCAGGATCTGCTGTAATATTCACATTATCATCCTCATGTCCACATATTTTTTGGAGGAGGTTTTTTGGTTTGATTTTGTTTTTTGTTTGTTTTTTGGTTTTGGTAAGGGGAAGAATTGATCTAGAGTTAAGAATTTGGTGCCTCCACTATAGTTATATAATAGAAAGAATATAAATGCTTTCAACCTTCACAATGTAAAAGCTCAAGTGGAAACGACAGGAACTAGAAGCTGAGGGTGGGAGGAAAGCTGGGGCACTAAACTGGAAAGAGGATGACAGCACAAACAACAAAATTCTCACTTCAAGCTGGGAGTGTATAGATAATTTAATAAGCTCATAAATCAAGAAACAGCAAGGTAAGTGTATTTTTAAAGATACAGATATAAAGCCAAAAATAATGTTTTTCATAATATGGTCTGTTACCCTGTTTGATTTTTAAACCATGTGCATATATTAATTTGAAAAGAATTTAAGAAGAATTTAAGTACTATATTTAACATATTCTAGAATGGTTTGTGGCTTGCTTGTGTTTCTCTCACCAGAAGATTTTTCACATACTTTGACCATGACTTCTAAAGTTGACAGCAATTGCAAGACATCATCAGCTGTGAGCTAGATGTCAAATGTAGAGTATTAAAATGTGAAAATAAAAATGAGTGTCTTAGGATCAGTGCATTAAGTTGAATCTGATTTAATTCAGGCAGATGTCCCTATTTACCCACAAGAAAATATAACAGAACCACTGCAAGATTGAACAGCTAAAAGTGACAATCATTGGTTCATTTCCAAGAATGGCCAATTATGGGGTACCTGGGTGGCTCAGTGGGTTAAGCATCTGACTCTTGATTTTGGATCAGGTCACAATCTCGCAGTTCTTGGGATTGAGCCCCTGCATCTGGCTCTGTGCTGACAGCATGGAACCTGTTTAGGATTCTCTCCCTCTCTCTCTGCCCCTCCCCTGATCATGTGCTAGTGTGCATGCTCTCTCTCCCTCCCTCTCTCAAAATAAATAAACTTAAAAAAAAAAAAAAACAATGGCACATTAGCAATTTATCAGAGCTGCAGTGGGTGATAGCTTATCAATACATAACCTTAGCTTTGGACAGTAACCCTCATGCAAATATTGCTAATGAAAAAGGCCTCATTCTCTAAAGTGTTGCTGTAAGAAATCCATACATATTGAATGGTTAGTTTACAACTGGACAATAAAACAAAGAAGCTTAATTATCCATTTACATAAGAGAAAGATCAGCCTCCATTGAGAAAATTATCTGAAGTTGATCACTGCATGAC
Source organism: Neofelis nebulosa (assembly GCF_028018385.1). Classification (NCBI taxonomy): domain Eukaryota; kingdom Metazoa; phylum Chordata; class Mammalia; order Carnivora; family Felidae; genus Neofelis; species Neofelis nebulosa. Next base: position 29,279,553 of record NC_080790.1, read on the forward strand.
ATAAATTCTCAGTGAAATGATTTTTCTATACCAAATTAAGGTCATAAATATTTGCAACAGGGAAATGACAAGATACGTCAGTTCTTTTGTTCGTTGTAGGCATTCTCTGATTGACAAAATTCGCCTCAGTCAAATCAATTACACAACGATCCATTGAGATCCTGAAAAGATGCAATCATTGATTCACTTCTCACTAAAAACCTCAGAGCCCGTAGGTGTCCATAAAACCTCACACAGTATACGGGAAGCTTTGAGACAGTTTGAGGATGTTGTTCCAGCACTGAGATTTTCAGGGGTGGTTAGACTATTTCACTGAGTATTTGAAAATGTTTCACGTGTTTTAATGAGACTTCAGCAACAGTTTAGTATTGTTCTCCATGGAGAAGAGAAGGGTTTAGGCAACAATATATTATATTACCACATAGACATGTTTCACAGCAAGTAGCTGGGTTTTTGAAGTTAGATGATTTTGTAATAGTGGAGAGTTCATTGATCCCCATTTTGGTAGTAGAGACCACTAAAACCTCCATGTACAATAAATTTTGAAAGTCTTCAGAGATTCATAAAACATGTATGAACAATTTGAGAGTTGTTAATAAAGTCAATACCCATATCACCACCATAACAGAATAGGAAGGCACATCCCCACTATCTTAGAGCCTCTCTTGTGCCTTTCTCTATCACAGCTCACTTTTCTCAAACAATGGCCATTATCTCAAATGTTAATTATTCATTCTATTGCCAATTTTTTCATGGTTTTGCCTGTTTTTAACTTTGTGTGAATGGAATGGTACTATAAACCAACCAAAATCTTCCATCAGTGATGCATTTGCTTTAATGGGGGCAATACAGGGAAACACCAAATTTGCTCTGCAATGTCTTTCAGAATTGAAAAGTAACCTGAAAGACAGAGCCTGACCCTGAGAAGCCTGTTTGAACACCCAGTTAAACCACAAAACCCCCAAACACCCTTGCTGCAATCTAAGGGATGCTTTTTAAGGGCATAAAGAAGTAATTATACCGGAACAAAATGGATCATATTAGTAAACAGGTTGAACAAAACTAGGAAAACCGCGTGGTCACAGAATAGAGGCAAGCTTTGAACAACTGAGATTGTTAAGCTTTAACTTTCCTTGGTCACCTGATAAATGTTGGGTTGCTAATATATCCAGCATGTTACTTACATGATTTTCTGGGACACTAATGTTATGATTAGGTAGACTCATGATTGAAAAAGAGGGTGCACAACTGTTAGCGTTACAAGTAGTTTCTATGGCACAGGACTGGTGTTAGGTGCATTAAATCAGAAATGATTTAATGTGGATCCATGAATTATAGGCCAATGTCTCTTCCTGGTATACATGATACTCTGAAAAACTGATTATCTAAAGCAGTACGTGTACTTAAAGCGAGTAAAATGTAAGCATTTGTCAAAAACTGCTATTGTCCCCGAATGCCAATTTTGCCTTTTCCTCTCATAACCATAGATTTCCTGGGTTTTAGCTGGACACATGATACTCTGTAATAGAGGCCACATTTCCCAGTTTCCCTTTATAGCTACACGAAGGAAGAGAGATATAAACATAATTGTTGAAGTAAATACCTTCAACAGGTATTTACTGGAATCCCTCCATTCTGTTGTAAGGAACATGATCATGATACAAGGTCCTCTTAAACTAGGACACCAGGGCCACACCCTAGACAGCAACTACTACATGTTCTGATGACTTTATGGAGCAGAGCCATCACGTAAACCAAGGACCGCATTACTTCAAATTATTATGTAAAGAAAAGTTAATTTCTGGGTCTTGCTTTTTTTTTTCATTTTTTAAATATTTTTGAGAGAGAAAGAGAGAGAGAGAAAGACAGAACACAAGCGTGGGAGGGGCAGAGAGAGAGGGAGACACAGAATCTGAAGCAGGCTCCAGGCTCTGAGCTGTCAGCACAGAGCCGATGTGAGGCTTGAACTCATGAACTGGAAATGATCTGAGCCAAAGAGTGATGCCCAACTGACTGAGCCACCCAGGTGCCCCAATTTCTGCCTTTCTTAAGCATTTGTTATTTGTATGTCTGTTACACCAGCCAAGCCTATGCTCTAAACAATGTAAATAGAACGCAAAATTGCAACTGCTGCTTTCATATCTGACCATACTTATGCTAAAGAAAAGATTGGCCTTGGCAGAAATTAAAATAATGTATAATGTTTTCCTCCCTTTTTTGGCAAAACTCTATGTTCATTAGTTTGTAACATTAAACTAAATACCATAGAGTATATACGAAAATTTCAGTTCATTGTATGTCAACTATAATTCAATAAAGCCATACAAAAATACAAAAAAAGAAAAAAGAAAATTTTATCACAGAAATGTAAAAATAGCAATTGTTGTGGTGGTAAAAACAATAAATTATAAGTAAAAATAAAATTCTCTCAAGTGCCACTTTTAATCATAACTTCTAACCATATCATGTGGATAAGCCTTTTATTTTATTTTATTTTATTTTATTTTATTTTATTTTATTTTATTTTATTTTATTTTATTTTAGGAGAGAGCACATGTGACTGGGGGAGAAAGAGAATCTTAAGCAGGCATCAGGTGGGGATGTGGGGTTTGGACTTAGGACTTGATCCCAAGATCCTGAGATCATGACTTGAGCTGAAATCAAGAGTCAGATGCTAAACCAACTGAGCTACCCAGGTACATAGCTCATCAGCTATCTAAAATAGCTACATCAGCTATTTTAAACTTTGTCAGTATCTTCATAGGTAAGAGAAACAAGAATCTTATCAGTAAAAATATAGCAGAAGTGGTAAGTGAGGTTTCCTTTCAAGACTCTTTCTAAATTTTTTCTGTATATAGACTCAGTAGGGAATTCATAACCATTGTAGTTTCCACAAAATAAAATTGAAAATACTTAAAAAGCAAACTTACATAGATATGAATACAGAAAAAAATTTTTTTTAAAACTTTTAAAGGTCTGGAAAATTAAAAGAAGGATGAGGTAACATTGAAAATCTAGGAAAGAGGTAACATTCCCTGGAGAGAGGGAGAGGAGAGAGAGGGACAAAGATGGAGGGAGGCGGTGCAGAGAGAGAGAAAGGAAAGAAGGAATACTGAAATAAGTAACCCCCCTTACACATCACGTTGTTCCAACTGTGTTTGCCCACCAAGGACATCAGACTTTGTAACTACACATCTCTACTCTACTTTCCCTCACAGCAAGCACTGCTATATATCCTCATGACTACTTTTTGTATAATAAATGTATGTCAGAGTGTGCATTTGTATTATGCATACTGATCTGCAATTTGCTGCATTCATATTTTATTTTTCATTTTAACTAGTACAATAGGGGGGAGTATGAGTGGTGTTTTAAGAGTACAGATACAGGCTACATGAGTGGCTCAGTTCATTAAGGATCCGACTCTTGATTTTGGCTCAGGTCATGATCTCAAGGTTCATAAGTTCAAGTCCCTCAGTGGGCTTTGGGCTGACAGTGCAAAGCCTGCTTAGGATTCTCTCTCTGTCTCTCTGTCTCTCTCTCTCTCTCTCTGCACCACCCCTGCTCCCGTTCTCTCTCAAAATAAATTTAAAAAATAAAGAAGAAATAATATTTCTTTATTAAAAAAAAAAAGCTACAGATACAACAATCATATTCCCTCCTTAGGTACAAATCCCATTTCTTTTATTCACTCTCTAATAAGACTTTAGGCAACTTCTCACTGTCCTAATTGCCTTACCATAAAGAAAGCACCTACTATTATAATATTTCCTCCATAAGATTACTGTTAAGATTGAATGAGACAATGCACACATAAAAATTTTGGTACAAAAACATTGAGACTATTGTTCTTTTTATATTATATGTATGTGACTCTATATATGTGTATTTTATTAAATCTCAGACTCCAATAATGCAGCATTATTGTATGGATCTCCAAGAAATAATAAGATTACATTTTAACTGTGACATATTGTTTTCCTATGAATTAGAAATTTAATTTTTTAAGTGTTTATTTTTGAGAGAGAGAAAGAGACAGAGGGGAGGGACAGAGGGAGATGGAGACAGAGACTCCCATTCAGGCTTCCAGCCCAATGAAGGACTCGAACTCGTGAACCATGAGATCATGACCTGAGCCAAACCCAGAGTCGAAACCTACTGAGCCACCCAGGTACCCTACTAGAAATTTAATTTTATGCTTATTTTTTTAATGTATGTTTATTTTTGAGAGACAGAGGGAAAGTGGGGAGGGGCAGAAAGAGAGGGAGACACAGAATCCAAAGCAGGCTCCAGGCTCTGAGCTGTCATGACAGAGCCCAACGGGGCTCAAACTCACGAACAGTGAGACCATGACCTGAGCTAAAGTCAGACATTTAACTGACTGAGCCACCCAGGCGCCCCTTATGCTTATTTTAAATGAGCTCTATTAGACATAGAGAAACTTTATTATATGTGTTATTAGGCATACATAAAAAGGAAATAATAAAAGAAAAAAATTGGTTACAGTATTTCTAAAACTTTTTCACTTTCACTTGAAATCCTTTACGAATTAGAGTATGCATGTCTGTATTTGTCTACATATTAGGTTCTATGTCATCAAGAACATTGGTGAGAAAATATTTCCTAAAATATCCCAAATAATTAAAAATCATTGGTTCTGGGCTCTTAAGCTATTTTGTATAGATAGTAACTTTTTTACTTTTGCTTCAGGAATATTGTTAAAGATCTCTGGTCTCTTACTCCTTTAACCCCTGTTCATAACCACTTTGTTTCCTCAGGAAACAAAGAGTTTCAAATTCATCCTGGCCAGTGACACTCATCCTACACATTTTGATCCTGTACTTTGGATGTTGGCATATTCAGGTAGAGGCATAAACATCATGTCATGACTGGCTTTTGACCTACATCTATCATAAGTTATCATTAATGGGATAGATATACAAGTGCAATATAGGAAAATATGTCAATGAATATACCAATATCCATGTATCTATATCTGTATATATTTAAATGTATATAATCTTTGACACTGCATAATGCAATCATTTTTAGTGTTTTTATTATAACAAGGCAACAATGGGCATTCATATCTATATCTCTAGATACGAATATTTGTATAAATATGTAAGCTGAATGCCTATAAATTTAATTGTTGAGTTTAAAAGTACAAACCTTTTCAATTTTCTAGCTTTTTCCCTCTTTATACACATTTTTTTGAAATTTTAATTATTTTAGAGAGAGAAAGAGTGTGAGCAGGGGCGGAGGAGAGGCAGAGAGTGAGGGAGACACTTGAAGTGGGCTCCAGGCTCCGCGTTGTCAGCACAGAGCCCAATGTGGGGCTCAAACTCACGAACTGTGAGATCATGACCCTGGCCAAAATCGAGAGTCAGACATTTAACCTACTGTGCCACCCAGCCGCCCCAATATAGCTATTTCCTTCTATAATTTTTTTCCTTTTTTATATTCACACGAATCTGGCTGATAAGTTCCTGTTTCAATGTCTGACAGTTACCTCATTATATTATTGATCTTAGTTTACCCACCTTAAAAAAAACTTATCTTTAAGATACTTACATCTTTCTTGCAAAATTTGAATGTTAAAGTTTTAAATTATCTAAAATATGGTACTAGAAAGACAGGAGAATGTCTGGATATGTTTCCAATGAAATTCGTCTAAAGCCATTTAAACTCCTTGATCACTTTGCCATTGTACATGCTAAAATGCTGCCGTGTAGGGAATAATCAATGTGATTTCTTACAAACAAAAAGGAAGACAAAGACAGCATGGTGAAGACCAATCCAGCGGATGATTAGAGATACAGGTCTGCAAACCTGACAAAGGATAACCACTGAGGGACTAGCCCTTGTTAGAGGCTCAATCAACACTGCCTAGGAGACATCATGGCTATTCCAACAAAAATAGTGTTGTTTCTGTGCTCCATTTTCCCCATTACACTATTAAATCTTGCATTCACACCCTATATACTGTTGCACACCAATGAGAATTTTGCCAACATGATAATTTAATGAGCACTATCAAAATAAACCATAGAAAATTAGACCATTAAATGCCAAAATATTTTACTGTAAGTCAAGGTGATTTTAGCTAATTGAGTTGTGGGTATACATACATATACAAACACATATACATACATACATGTGTGTCTTTACATATGGTAATCTTTGAACCCTGATTTTTAAAAAGTTTCCCTAGAATTCATTTTTCTCTGCTTTTTAAAGGCAAGACTAATCAATGGTTTTAAATCTTTTAATCCATTGTCCAGCTTATCTCAAATGCTCCTTTCTTCAGACAGCTAATAATTGATCCCATGAGGTCAATTTCTTGATTCAGGTCAGTAAAAGGGGTTTAAGTTTATCTATGACTTGGCATTAAGGACATGGATTATGCCTTTCCTGCAGCCAGATATGCACAAATAAATAAATAAAGCCAGATAAAAATAAATGCACAGTTAAAAGTAGTTCATCATAAAACACTCATAAATTTTCTGGCAAGAAAGGTGGTCAAGACATTTTGAAGCTCAATGTTTTTTAATAACTATAACAAAATAAAAAAGGCCTCAGCATATCATTCAGCAGTTTATGACTCATTTATATTTTTATTTCCTCCTATCCTGAATATAGACTTTTATCAGGAGTAAACTTAAATATGTTTTGTTTTACAAATCAAAATCCTTGTCCAAAACATTTTCTCTTCCTGGAAAATCTCCTTTATATATGTCCTCTGTAGCTCTTTAAAGACCAAGATAAATAATAATAATAATAATAATAATAATAATAATAATAATAGAATAATAATAGAAATAATAATAGAAATAGAATAGTAACAATAGAAATAGAATAGAAATAATAGTAGTAGAATACCACTGTAATAATAAGAGAAATACTACTGTATACAAGAACTATGATGTAGGTAGCTTAACAAGTTCAATGATCACATCAACTTACGAGTTACATTATTTATTCCAATTATAAAATAAGGATATTGAAATTTAGGGAAGTTATTTGCATGAAAACCCATTGCCAGTAATGGAAGGAACAGGAATTCTAATGAAAATCACTGTGATCCCGGATCATACATTGTTTATTTCTATGTACTCCCCTTACCCACTGTATTATACCCTCCTTTGTCGTCACCACTGGAAAGTCTTCTAACTGTATTAAATAATGTGTTTATTCAAAGGTAATTTTTTGAAGTTTTAAGTTTATTTTGCTAGAGAGAGACAGACAGACAGACAGAGACAGAGACAGAGGGAGAGGGAGGATCCCAAGAAGTCTCCACGCTGTCAGCACAGAGCCCAACACAGGCTCTATTGTATAATTATCAGATCATAACCTGAGCCAAAATCAGAAGTCAGATGCTCAACCTACTAAGTCACCCAGGTGCCCCTCATTCAAAAGTATTTTTAATGATATTCAAAATATATATGGAAGATTTTAGGATTACAATTAGAGCTAGTGAAGAATAGGAAAATGGTACTGGTCCTATTATATATATGGATTATCACCCATGATTAAGTGAGTGTGGTCTTAGTACTAGGATACATAAAATAATGAATGAAATATGGGGAAACAATTACATTAATGAAGTATGTTGTAAATCAATCTTCAAATTAACATCAGCACCAAAATTAATAATTCAATATAAATTTTTTGTTAAGTATTTTTGTTCTTGCTTTTCTTACAGTTCATAAAACTTGCATTGAGAGCTAAGTGTTGGAAATATGACAGTTATGGTGTTTGATGTTTTCTGAAAATATTATTTTATCATATATATGAATTTATTGAAATAAGTGACACAAACAGAAATATTTAAGAAAAATACATAACTTTCTTCTGTTTGTCCTCTTAATTTCTGATTTTTTTCATGCATATATGAGTGTATGCATATACATATATGTAGTATTATATATTATATACATTTTTCTGCTACTTAATTTTCTTATTCATTCAACAGATAAATTCTTCCAGTCAGCCATTTAGATTTAACTCATATTTAATTGTTGCAGAATATTCCATGGTAGGGATGTAACAAATATTTCAACAATTTCCTATTCAAAGACAATCACGGTTTTACTTTTCAAGATTTAACCCTATAGATAAGGTTGCAACATTATGTACTTAATTCTGTCAATTTGATAGACAAAAATAGTATCTCATTTTGCTTTAATTTATATTTCCCTGAGTGTAAGTAAGACTGAAACTCTCTTCAAGTTGATTAAACATTTTACTTTCCTTTTCTAACATGATTCATAGCTTTTCTTCAGTGTTGTATTGGGTTATTTGTCTTATTAATTTTTAGGAACTTTTTGTATGTTAGGGTTAACAAATGATTTTTTGTCTTAGAATTATTTTGATGATATCTTAGGCTTCATTATTTTTTACTGGGTAATGATTTTCTTCCTATCCTATGTGTATAGTTAATTTTTTTAGTCTTATTTTTTCAAGATCCTCCTCTAAATTTACACAAATATTATCCTAATTTTGTTTTTTAGGATTTTTAAAATTTTTATTAAGTTTTTTTTATAGTTGACATACTGTTATATTAGTTTCAGGTGTACAAACTGGTTTTCTTTTTTATTTATAATTTTGTACTGTTTATTTTTAAATCATTTAGAATTTAAAGTAGAATATACTAAAGATTTTATACAAGAATATACATAAATATATACCTTTTTTTTCCCAACCAGATCTAGGACCAATTATGAAAACCTCATAGATTAAATAGACTACATTTTCCTCCACCGAATTGAATTACATCTTTTTATTTCATTCTAGAATATATACAAATCTTTTTCTGAACCTCGACTCTGTAATTGGATTCACTGATTTATGTCTTTTGCTGCACCATTTCCCGATATTTATGAATTTTAGACTTTGTAGGATGTTTCCAATTCAGTAAGGCAAGATCTCCATTGCTTTTTTAATTATTTTTATAAGTTCCCTTTCTCTATCACTACAAAAGTAGAAGCATCAATGTATTTGCACTCTTGTAAACCATTGTCTCTAAACCCAAAGTTCCCAAAATATGTTCTATTTATTGACTCAAGGATCCTCAAGACCTCTTTAGGAGTCCAGAAAGTAAACACTATTTTCATAATAATCTCAAGGTGCAATGTGCCTCTTTTACTGTGTTGATATCTGCACTAACAGAGCAGAAACAACAGTGGGTAAAACTTCTAGTACCTTCACATGAATCAAAGCAGTGGCACCAAACTGTACTTGTATTGTTTGTATTTTTTCACCAACACAGGCAGGAAAAAGAAATAATCAAGTTTCACTTACAAACGTCCTTGACGAAGCAGAAGAATACTACTACTTTATTAAATATCAACCCTTGGGTACATGAAAGAACATTTGTGTGATTTTTTTTTTTTTTGAGTTACAAGCTGAATTACTTGCTTTTTTCACTGAGCATATTTTTATAAGAAGGAATAACTGGCAAACTATGGTTATCCAGACAGGGTTGTTTGTCAGGCAGGCTTTTTCTCAAAATGAATGAAGTAATTATTTTAAGAAAAAAGTATTTGTGCCAATGATGATGAAAATTTAAGCTTTCAAAAAAATTATAATTTTGGAAAATGTGTATCCTCCACAATAAGGTGGGGAATCTTTTTTGCAAGTTAGACTTTTCTGATGAGATGAGAAGTGATAATAGCTGATGTTATTTTTATACTGTATAATGCAAAGTGTCAACATTTGGAAACTCTATATAGATCAGGAAAATGATACTTATTTGACCACTGCATTATATCATAAAATTTTCACGAATAAAATATCCATTCGACATCTAAGATAAGCCAATAGTGTTTAATTTAACTGAATATGAAAAGTTTTTTTTATAGGTTTAAGATTCTGCATTGAAACTAACCTTTATGAAACTGCCATCTGTCAAGTTTTGGTGTAGTATCAAAAAATATTGGCAATTATGTGAAAAAACTATTAAAATATGCTTGCTTTTTCCAACCACATGTCTATATGAGACCAAATTTTCTTTTTATATTTCATTATAAACACCATATTGCAACAGATTGAAAAGTACATATGATAATCAAGTTCTCTTCTATTAAACCAGACAGTAAACAGATTTTTTTAAATGTGAAATAATGACATGATTCCTATGACTTATCTTATTTGAAAAATGGCTTTTTTTCCACAAAAAATATGTTTTATCTTAACATGTAATACATTTACTATTGTTACCTTTATTTTTTTTTTTTTAATTTTTTTTTTCAACATTTTTTATTTATTTATTTATTTTTTTGGGACAGAGAGAGACAGAGCATGAACGGGGGAGGGGCAGAGAGAGAGGGAGACACAGAATCGGAAACAGGCTCCAGGCTCCGAGCCATCAGCCCAGAGCCTGACGCGGGGCTCGAACTCACGGACCGCGAGATCGTGACCTGGCTGAAGTCGGACGCTTAACCGACTGCGCCACCCAGGCGCCCCAATTGTTACCTTTAAATAAAACACTTTAAAATGTTCTCACTTCTAATTTCTAAAACAGTGAATGTCGATGAACATAATCCACATGAACAAAAGCTCTTTGGAACGATCTCTTAATTTTTAAGGGTGACTCTAATTCCTAAGACCCCAATATGGTGATCTGAACACGCCATGTATCACTGAACAGTGGAAAGCTTTGCTTTAAATGTTATATAAATTCAAATGTTATCATCTGTACTTGCTGGATTTTGAAATTACCTATTTCTTACGTAGGTTTTAGCTTTCTTAAAAGTTTTTCGTAAGTGCATAGGAAAGGTTTTTTAATTACCTTCCATCAATTTTAATACTTATTGTTTTGCTTAGACATCATTTCCTCTATATTTTCAAATTTATAACTATAGAGTGACACTCAATGATCTTTCATATTTTTAATCCATCTGTTTTATACCTGTAGTCCTATACCTATACTTTATGCCTACGTGTTTTACACCTATACTTCTCTGATTATGAACATTGATTATCTGTTTTTTTTTCTGTTTTATTAAGCTTTCAGAAGTTGAACTATTTTATTGTTTTGTTTTTTTAATTTTTTTTTTCAACTTTTTTTTTGGGGGGGGGGGGGACAGAGAGAGACAGAGCATGACGGGGGAGGGGCAGAGAGAGAGGGAGACACAGAATCGGAAACAGGCTCCAGGCTCCGAGCCATCAGCCCAGAGCCTGACGTGGGGCTCGAACTCACGGACCGCGAGATCGTGACCTGGCTGAAGTCGGACGCTTAACCGACTGCGCCACCCAAGCGCCCCTTTTATTGTTATTTTATAAAGTTATACATGGCATCTTTTTAGTCTTTCCATCTATTCCCTTACATCAATTTCTAATTGTTATTTTTATAAATTCTCCTAATGCTTCTATTTTTAAACTTGGTTGCTTATTTTATAATCTGAAGATAAATACGAAGTTAATTGGTATTTTTCCCTTTATTTTAATCATCACCTGTTAAGGCTAATCTTTTTTCTTGAGTGTACCTGTGTATGTTTAAATAGGTTCCATGTTCGAGGTATAAATGTTTTCATCATGAATTCAGTGGATTTTTCCCATTCCTTATTGCTTTTATTAACTATTTTGGAGGAAAAAAAATCTATGGATAATAATAATAAATCTTTGATATCCTAATCCAGCATCAAAAATAAATATGAATATGATTTGTGTTTATTCTTTACCTAACCCTATTTTACCCCTCCCTCATTCACCAAAGTTTCTCACTTATCCAGGCTTCCATAATTTTCATTATTTGGATGCCTTTATAATGACCATATTTGTCAAATACAGTCTTGTTTTCTTTAAAGTTTTTTTGAAATTTTACATAAATCATATTTTTCTGTTCTGCAATTTCTTTTTTACTGAAACCTTGCATTATGGAAGGTTCATGTAGCTATGCTTTAATTTTTCCTATGCATTAATTGCACTGTATGACTATAGCCTAATTACCTCTTCGATTAACAGTTACATTTTTTTCTTTTCCATCATTATTTCTAGGATTGCTATTTCAAACAATTATATGTTGTGCTTTCTTGTTTCTTTGTCCTCGAAGTCATATGTGACCATTAGTGATTATGAGAAAGGATGAGGATCTTTTTATAATAGACTTTGATGATTCTTGTGTCATCATTTGTTAACTTCCCAAAAATTCACTTTATATATATGTGTGTATATATACTTACATATATATATAAACAATTATTTTAATTTTTATATGAATGAATGAGAGAGAGAGAAAAATGTATCCTTCTTTCAAGTCTAAATTAAAAAAAAAATTCTGTGTGAGGGGTGCCTGGGTGGCTCAGTCAGTTAAGCGCCCTACTCTTCATCTCAGCTCAGGTCTTTATTTCAGGATTGTGAGTTCAAGCCCTGCATCGGGCTCCACGCTAGGCATGGAGACTACCTAAAAAAAAAAAAACAAAAAAAACAACACACACACACACACACAAAAAAAAACCTTCTGTTTGCAAATATTTTCTGTACCAAAATGAGAATTATCTTTCATTTTTTTAAATAATGAAAACAAATCATTTTCCTTTCATTGTTTGGGAATTTTGTGGGTTTTTTTAAAACATACCCTTGACTTTAACTCCTAAACATAATCACTTGTCACTTAAAAACTTGAGGGTTTTTTTTCCATTCAAATTTTAATTACTTGCTACATGTGCTGTGAGATAGTCATCCATTTTCATTTTTATCTATTGTTCTATTATTAACCAAATATACTTGTTCACTGATCTATCTGGAATGGCACATCTGTCGTATATCAATTGTGGGTTTATTTCTGAGGTTTATATTCATTTCCCTCTATCTAGTTCCCTGCTACCACATCAATAATAAAATATCTTAATATTTTATTGAAGAGGTGGTATTTTCTATTGTTTCAGCGCAGAGGCTCTGGAGAAAGTCTGCTGATTTGAATCTTAGAACCCCATCCACTAGCTAGGTAGCAAAATAAAGTCATTTAACCTCTCTGTGCCTCTGTTGTCATATGTGTAAAATTAGAATAACAACAGTGTGTACTTCACATGATTGTTACGAGAGCAAATATGTAGAAAACATTTGAATACTGTCTGTGACATAATAACGATACAGAATTTTTAAACATTATCGTTTCTGGTGAAACTCTATTTCTATTTAGGACTTCCAAATGGGTTGCAATAACACATACACTTTTCTCCATAAAGGTCTGGCATAAATTTATTCCTTGATACTTTCATGGCTGTTACAAATGCCATCTTTTTAAATATTAAATTTTCTAAAATTATGTTGCTGGTGTATAAGAATTATGTTTGCTGTATCAGTCTTGCTGCAATAATAATCAGTCTTGCTCTCGATAATTCTAAAAATCTCTTGGTAGTTTCTTTAGTTGAAGAACATTTTAGACTGGAATAATGACAATTTTGATTCTTTTCGATCTTCATATGTATTATTTGTTTATCTCATCTTAGTGCACTGGCCAGAGTTCCCAATACTATTTTGAATAGAACTGGCGATAGTAGGAATCCTGAGCTAATTTCTAACACTTTCCCACTAATGTGCTTGATTTCGAGATTACTAGAATTTCATAACTAGGATGAAAAAGTTATGATTCCTAGTTTGATTAATATTTGGAATCTTTTTCTTAGCCTGTTGATATTATATAGTCCACAATCTCTTGTTGTGGTGAATTTCCTAAAGAGATTTTCTAATGATAAAATATCCTTGCATTCCTAGGATCAAACCAACTTGGTTGTGATGTTCGTTTTAATAATACAGTGCTGGATTTGCTTGGATGATATTTTATTTAGGATTTTTGCCTCTATGTTCATGAATGAAATTAGCCAGTCATTATCATTTTTTATAACCTTTTAAAGAATTTTGTATGATGTCACATTGGGTTGATCAAATAAATTAAGAGATTTTTCCTCTTTTTCTATTCTCTGGAATAGTTCATAAAAGGCTGGAATCATCTGATTTCTTAATCTTTGAAGCTTGTGTTTCTGTTGAAGACAACTTCAGATTCAATTATGATAGTTATAACTCACTTCTTTTTTGATAATGCCTACTTCCAATTTTTGATATCTTTATCTTCCTAAAAGATTATTCATTATTTCTTCCTTAGATTCCAAATTTCTTGACATGAAATGGTTTATATATTTTTGTTATTTTAACTTTATGTTATACCTGAGATCATGTTCTATTTCTCATTCCTAATATTACGGGTTTTTTTTTTTTTTAATTTTTTTTTTTTTAATTTTTTTTTTTCAACATTTTTTATTTATTTTTGGGACAGAGAGAGACAGAGCATGAACGGGGGAGGGGCAGAGAGAGAGGGAGACACAGAATCGGAAACAGGCTCCAGGCTCCGAGCCATCAGCCCAGAGCCTGACGCGGGGCTCGAACTCACGGACCGCGAGATCGTGACCTGGCTGAAGTCGGACGCTTAACCGACTGCGCCACCCAGGCGCCCCTATTACGGGTTTTTTTAATCTTTGAATAATCTTGCCAAAGATTGTTCCTATTTTGTTACTCTTGTCAACCAACTTTTGACTTCATAGATTTTTTTCTATTATGTATTTCAATAACTTTTGCTATTTTTTATTATTCCATGTTTTGTAGGCTAATTTTTTTATGACTTATTTTTCTATTCTTATTTTTAATCCCTATGATGAATACTTTGATCACTCATTTTTAATCATTTTGCTTCTCTAATATAAGCAGTTAAGGATATAAATTTCCTTCTAAATACAATGTTTTATAAATCTGATCTGAACATGCTCTATTTGTATTACTCACAGCTCTAAATATTCACTAATGTCCATTATAAAATATACTTTGATATATTAAGGGCTTAAAAATTGTAATTTTTTTCTCCCACCAAAGGCATAAATTTTTATTTTATTATTAAATTAGAATACAATCACTCTGGTCAGATGCATTTTGCAGGTTGGGGATGATTAGAAATTTGCTGAGATTTTAGCCCATGGCCTACTATGTAGTCAATATTTCCTAATTTATGTGAGAAATTTTTAAAGCTTATTTTTATTTATTTTCTGAGAGACAGAGAGCAAACGGGGGAAGGTTAGTGAGAGAGGGAGACAGAATCCCAAGCAGGCTCTGTGCCACCAGTACAGAGCCCAATATGGGGTTCGAACTCATGAACCGTGAGATCATGACGTGCAGTGAAGTCAAGGGTCGGATGCTTAAATGACTGAGGCATCTGACCCCCCCGCCAATTTAGATGAGATTTTTTTTTAATGTGTATTCCTTGATGTTGGGAGCAAAATTCAAGCTTACTATTTGTGCTGTTTGGATCTTTTGTGCCTTACAATTGTTATCTGCTTGACCTATGAATTATGGAGAGAGACAGTTAAACTCACCTATTACAATGTTGCTTTCATCAATTTCTTCATATAATTCTGTCAATATTTTGCTTTGTGTCTTTTAAAACTAGACGATTGAGGCTAAATTATCATTTAAAATTGGTTTGCATCTGTGCTTAGTTGTACCTTTTACTATGCTCATAATCATTTTTGCCTTAAGTATAACGTATCTGAGAGTATTATAGATATATCTACTTTACTGTGGTTATTATTTGCTAGACATATATGTATGTATATTTCCATTCTTATAATTTTAACTCTTCAGCATCCTGTAGTGTGTCCCTTCTAAATAGTATGTACCTGGATTTGTTTTCCAGTCATCGTGACCATCAAATCAACCTTTCAGTTTCTTTCATGTTATTTGGTCAGTATTTTATCTAATTCATAGTGTAATTTACTTGGACTTAGAGGTTTCCCAGTTGCTTTATCCAACTCACTTTCTGGTATCTCACGGTTTTCTTTTCTCTGCATGTACCAGCTTCATAATTTCCATTCGCAAAGACCTGTTAGTAAACCATTTTTGTCAATGTAAGATGTTTTTAAGTCTTTTTTTTCTTTGAGAAAGAGAGACAAAGAGAGAGAGAAAATGAGAGCAGGGTAGGGGCAGAGAGAGAGGGAGAGAGAAAATCTTCAGCAGGCTCCATGCTTAGCATAGAGCCCCGCTATGGGCTCAATCTTAACGACCATAAGCTCTTTACCTGAGCTGAAATCAAGAGTCAGACACTCAATAGACTGAGCCATCCAGGTGCCCCAAGATTTTTTAATTTGCATTCATATTTTAGAGATCATTTCGGGGTGCCTGGGTGGCTCAGTCAGTTGAGCATCCGACTTCGGCTCAGGTCATGATCTCAGTTCATGAGTTCGAGCCCCACATCGGGCTCTGGGCTGACAGCTCAGAGCCTGGAACCTGCTTCAGAGTCTGCGTCTCCCTCTCTCTGCATCTTCCCTGTTGGCACTCTGTCTCTCTCTCTCTCTCAAAAATAAACATTAAAAAAAATTTAGAGATCATTTCAGTGTGTGTAAAAATCTACTTTTATTTATTTATTTGTTTGTTTATTTTCCTTAGTACTTCAAAATGCTGCTCTTCTCTGGTTGCTATTGTTGTTGAGTTCTGCAGTCAACATAAATATTTCTTGTCAGGTAATTATTTTGTTATCTTATGATTTTTTAATTTATCTTACTTGTAATCTGTTTCACCTCTTGAAATTGAACATATAAGTCTTCAATTAATTCTAGCATATACGGTCTGATCTCTTTAAGTAGTATGGTGCCATCACTCTCTATATTTACTCTCTCTAGAACTCCTATTCAAATTTTCAATTATCTCCTTTTTTCCTTCATAGACAATGCTAATTTCTCCAGCTTATTTTTTGCTCATTTATTTCATCTGCCTCTACTCTGTCCTTTAATCTACTGAGTTTTTAATATAAATGTACTTTTCCAGCATCCTTGTTTGATTATTATACAATCTGGGTTTTTTTAAATAATGTAGGATTCCATTTTTATGTTTTTAATTCCATAATTTATTCAACTATTTAAAATCTGTGTATTCTAACATCTCTGATAACACTGGTATTATGTTAATTAAACAAAGAGGCATTTACACTGAGGTGGCTTCACGGTCTATGAAAGCAACCTGAAATCCAAGCCTAAAAATGTCTCAACATTACAAAATCAACCAATCACCAAGAGCCAACTAGGATTTAGCTACAATCAGATAGTTTCCTCTCTTTGCTTCTGAACTTTCTCTGTATGTCTTTTCCTGGCTCCTATTGGCAGAGAGCTCCTAAACACTTCCAGTTTGGTGCTGCCCGATTCCAGTTGATTTTTGCTCAAATAAACTCTTAAAATGTTTCATATGATTCATTTTATCTTTTAACACTGGACACTCGAGAAGTCAAAAAGTTTTTTTCCATAAAATCCTTTTCATAGGGGTGTATTTCCTTGTGTTTGGTAATTTTCAATTTTAAACTTAGGTTTATTTATGGGAATGGGTACTTGCTTTGAGGGTGTGACCAGCTCTAAAGTGGCTTTTAGTTTGATTCTGTTTGGTGCTTTAATGGCTTTACCGACACAGGAGAATAATTTTTATACTGATATTTTTTTTCTTTCAGTGTAGAAGACTACATTAGTAACATGAACATGAAAGAAACCCTTCAAAGTTGATTATAGATTAAAAGGGGATATTTTATTTTGCTTTGCTTTACTTTGTCTCACCTTGGTTCCAGAAAAATGTTACTCAATTTTCTTTCTGTCTCCCTTTGCACTTAGGAACAATTTTTCTTTTCCACACTTTCAGTGAAGGTGTAACTCTCTTCAGCGTACCTGCTTTCGTGTGTGTGTGTGTGTGTGTGTGTGTGTGTGTGTGTGTGTGTGTATGAGAGTTTAAGAAGCAGAGGGTCTCAGTTCCAACATATTTCTCCTGAGCCCAAAGCTCTGCTACTTCCGGTTTCTAAGGGATTCTAAAATCTAAAGCTCTTGATTACCACATTTGCAAACACCTAGAGCGAGCAAGGATTTATGATTATTTTTAATATCCTCTTTGTTTACCGTCTCTAGAAGTTTTCTTACTTTCATGAGAACAAATACGGATTTAAGATAATTATCTACACAGGGACTTGAGCAAAGTTCATAGCAGCATTCATAATATACAAAAGGTAGAAACACAAATGGATAAACAAATGTGGTGTATGCATACAATGGAGCGTTATTCAGCTTTTAAAAAGAATGAAATTCTTATACACATTACATCATAAGTGAATCTTGGAGGCTTTATGCCAGGTAAACAAGCCAGACACAAAATCCTATTGTACGATTCCCACTTACATGAAATATCTAGAGTAGTCAAATTATAGATAAAAGGTAGAATGGTGGTTGCCATGAGCACAAGAATTTCAGTTGAGGAAGACGAAAACATTCCAGAAAGGCAGGGTGGTGATGGTTGTACAACAATGTAAATGTTATTAATGCCACTGAATTGTACACTTCAAAGTGGCTGAAATGGTAAATTTCATGTTATGTATATTTCACCACAACAAAAGGTTAGGAAAAATAGTTTTCTATATATTTTTCAATCTTTGTTGTTTTAATTATAGAGAGAGCACACACGTGCACTATTGGGGGAGAAGCAGAGGGAAAGAGAGAGAGAATCCCAAGCAGGCTCCACCCTGGATGTGGGGCTTGAACCCCAATCCCACGACCCTGGGATCATGACCTGAGCAGAAATCAAGATTCGGAGGCTCAACCAACTGAGCCACCAGGTGACCATTTCAGGTATTGCTAAGTGGCTTGTGTCAAATGTATTAATTGTTTCACAATATTTTTCCACATTCCAGGAAATTTTAAAATAATTTACATTCTTAAAATTATTTACTTCTAATTTTTGGATTAATTTCTGAGAATGTAGCATATATCATTTATACTTTTCCACTGTTGATGTATCATTTCCTTTCAAATATTATAAGAAAAGCAGCACATTCTCCACATATATATATTTGTGTATAAATGTATGCCAAAAGAAGATTGTTGACTATATTATTAAAATCCTTTTCTTCAAATTTATTTTTTGTTTCCATAATCTATAAAATCCTGAAATAGGATTAAAAGTCTGTATCACTGAGTTTGAGTTGTATCACATTTTCCTTGTAGTTCTAGAAATTTTTGTTTAATATTATTATTTTTAAATGTGGATGCCATATAATTGAGTGCAAAAGATTTTTGACCATTATATATATTTTTTAGATTTTGTCAAGATTAATAATGATAAATGGGAGGGAAATCAGTGAGCATTAATGAATATTTAAAATTTTGCATTTTAGTTATAATAATTACAGACATCAAAAATTTTTAATATTTTTAATGTTTATTTTTTGAGAGTAGTGAGAGACAGAGCACAAGCAAGGGAGGGGCAGAGAGAGCGGGAGACACAGAATTAGAAACCGGCTCCTGGCTCTGAGCTGTCAGCACAGAGCCCAAAGCGGGGCTGAAACCCAAGAACCCTAAGATTACCTGAGCCAAGGTCAGATGCTCAACTGACAGAGTTACCTAGGCGCCCCCAGACATCACATTTTTGATTTATGTAGTTTGAGTCCTTCCTAGCACATTTTTCTGGTAATATGATATAGGGTTTATGCTTAAGTCTAAATCTCTTACGAGTATCAGAATTTAACTTCTAGCTGCCGACTTGACATCTTCACCTGAATGACTAATAGGCATCTCTAACTTAAAATAGTAAATGCAAATTTTAATACCTATCCTTTCTCCTTAAAAATAAAATCACTTCTCCCTTCTTTCCTCTTTATTTAATCAACAAATATTTATGATATGCCAAAAACCTGTCAGTCAGTGTTCCATGTGCTGGGAATATAGCAGTGAACAAAACAGACAAGTCTCTGCCCTCAGGTAGCATGTCTTATAGAAAGGGGGGTAATGGCAGAGAATAAGCAAACACATTAATAGAAATCTACATGGTCATGAACAATAAGAGAAAAAAATAAGGTTAAGGGAGAGAGAGGGTGATAAGGGCATCTTATTTAAGCCTGAGTGGGAAAACCTCTTTAATAAGGTAATATTTGAACAGATTTCTCAAGAAATTCTCAAGAAATTCCCAAGAATTCTCAAGAAAATGAGCCATGGAGACACCTGGGGGAAGAGAACATTGGTCAGAAAATGCAAAGGCCTTGAGGCAGGATGGTGCTTGCTGGGGTCCAAGGAGAAGCTAAGATCAATGTGGGGAGAATAAAGATAAAGCCAGTAGGAGAAAAGGCCAGAGGGGTAAGAGAACGCCCTATCATATAAGGCCTTTGAGGCATTTCTTTGTATCATGACTGTTCAAGTCTCCTGCCTGTTTTTCCCTCAGCTTGTTCTGTTTTCTCTTATTTGTAGGATCTTATTTAATTTCCTTAAAGTTTCACTGTACGTGAGCCAACCTTTAGTCCATTATACATATTGTAAATATATTTTCCTATTCTGTGGTTACCTTTTTGCTCTCTGTGAACATGCTGATGAAGAGAAATCCTTAATATTAAGGATTGATATAGTCCAATTAATCCAACTTTTCTTCTAGGGTTAGAACCTTTAATATCTTTTAAAAAATATTTTCCTTCTCCGGGGGCATGAAAATAAGTGTTTCCAAAGGAATCTAGAAGATCTATCACAATCTTTTTAATATTCAATACACCAGAATTATTTTTTCTTTTTTTTTTTAATTTTTGTTTTTAACATTTATTTATTTTTGAGACAGAGAGAGACAGAGCATGAACGGGGGAGGGTCAGAGAGAGGGGGACACAGAATCTGAAACAGGCTCCAGGCTCTGAGCTGTCAGCACAGAGCCCGACGCGGGGCTCAAACTCATGGGCCGCAAAATCATGACCTGAGCTGAAGTCGGCCGCTTAACCGACTGAGCCACCCAGGCGCCCCTGAATTATTTTTTCATATAATGTAGGTGTCAGGATTCATTGTTTTTAAGTATGGATAGTCACACCACTGGAGTGCCATTTATCGAAAAAATTGTGTTTCCACCCACTGCTCTGTAGTGTCTAGCTTAATAGATGTGACATGTATTTATGAATCTGTTTGTGGATTCTATCGTGTTCCATTAGTCCATTTCACTGTCCTTTAACCAATACTACACTTTTAAAGTCCTGTAGCTTTACAATAAGTCTTAATACTTAGTTGAGGACATCTCTCAACTTCTTATTCTTCAGGAACACAATGGATGCACTTGGCCTTTCAATTTCTATACAACTGTATAATCAGCTTGTTAAATGCCTCATTTTTCATTTTTTTAAGTTTATTTATTTTGAGAGAGAGAGTACAATGCATGGGCAGGGGAGGGGCAGAAAGAGAGACAGAGAGAATCTTAAGCAGGTTCCATGCTCAGCACAGAGCCTGACACAGGGTTCAGCTTCAGGAACCATGAGATCATGACCTGAGCCAAAATCAAGAGTCAGATACTCAGGGCGCCTGGGTGGCTCAGTCGGTTGAGCGCCTGACTTTGGCTCAGGTCATGATCTTGCAGTTAGTCAGTTTAAGCCTCGCATCAGGCTCTGTGCTGACAGCTCAGACCCTGGAGCCTGCTTCGGATTCTGTGTCTCCTTCTCTCTCTGCCCCTCCCGGCTCACACTCTGTCTCTGTCTCTCAAAAATGAATAAACGTTAAAAAATTTAAAAAACATTTAATGACTTACCTTCATAGAGTGTGTTACTTTGTTTTCTTTCCAGCTACAATATCTGGGTAAAGTATGATGCTTTCTACGATGAGCGACAGGATGTACTAGTTATTCTTGCCCTCTTTGGTAGCAGAATGGTAGGAATTGAATGTTTCAAAGTATGGGTCTCCTATCATTGTCTAATGCCCAACCATTTCTCTTATTTGTGTGCAATATCCCTCCTTGATTCTATCTTGTTATCAAGACTATCTCTGTATCAAGAATA
Organism: Neofelis nebulosa; assembly: GCF_028018385.1. Classification (NCBI taxonomy): domain Eukaryota; kingdom Metazoa; phylum Chordata; class Mammalia; order Carnivora; family Felidae; genus Neofelis; species Neofelis nebulosa. The sequence goes on from NC_080790.1 coordinate 29,301,356, forward strand.
AATTTGTTACAAGCCAAATGAGATTGTGAGGCAGGTGGGCAATTGCTTTGGTCTCTCTCTAAATACCTCAAGTATTGCAAAAAAAAAAAAAAAAAATTCTACGGTGATTCCCAGCCATTAGAATTTTCTGTAACCACCCAATCCCTTGTGCTCTTTAGGGTAGGGGTGGTGAGCACAGAATTTGTCCTACTCTAATCTCTCTTTCAGTTATGATCCAATGGGAAAACACATAATGCAGAGAGTTAAAATTAGATGAGAAGAAAATGAGTTAATATTAAAACAATGTCCTCTCCTTCAATTATCAGGTTTCTATCATCTTTGCACATTTTATTTCTTATTGACTAATTTTGTAACTATACTTAGTGAGCAGCAAACAGTCTCTATATTCTATTACCACAACCAGATCAAGTATTTTAGGCACTTTTACTTTGCAAGGGCTAATCCAGAATAGACCTCACTCAATTATATTCATGTTTACATTTTTTTTCCTAATCACTCCCCCGACCCTAAATTTCCTAAAAATTATGTTACATTTACCAATATCTGTGCCTTCAATAGGCTTCTCTCTTCAACGTTCAATTTGTGTGATTTAATAAAACAGTATGCAAAAATCACCCATGTGTAAGTTGAAGTCAGATAGGCTTGGGTTTGGCTTCCAACTTGGACATTTGCTGGCTTGGTGGCCCTGGACTAATCAGTTTATCCCTATAGGCCTCTGTCCCCTTGCCAATAAAATAAGGAAATAAGAGATTCCTTGTATTCTGGACATTGGAATCAACATATTAATATTTTCCCCAGAAGATAACACATGATTTTAGAAGTAATTATAAAATACTGTTTTGAGTTAAACACATATAATACCTTCCTTTTAATCCCTACATTCACACATGTACACATACCTAGATAGGAAAACCAAGAGAGAGAAGATTTGTTTTTCTTTTTATCATACTCTGAGTGAAGACCAATTTGAAAACCAATTCTAAAAAAAAATAATAATAATAAGTTTTATTGTAGAAGTCTGTGTCACTAGCTCTGATAATTTAAAAAAGCAGGGTTTGGAAGTACAACAATAGATGCAAAAGTAAGCCCCTAATTATTTTTAATGGAAGCTCCAGAAAGAAGTCATGAGGATTAGAATTATTTCTTCCAAACCTCCTCCATTTACCACAGTATGAATGGGGCTCTAAATTATAGTTAGAGATCATTTTCATTTTGCTGCAATTTTTTATAGGAATCCATTGTGGGTTTTTTTTTTTCTCAAATAGGTTCAGAAAGATAGTATTAGAAAATATAGGAAGGCTTTAGTTATAAAGGCTCCATATTCAAATTATGGGTAAAATGAAATCCAAAATTACTCTTTGCATGATATCAAAATCTGAGTACATAGTGTGTTTCTAAAAGATGGACCACTTACAAAATTGAAAATAATATAAAGTATTGAGAAGTGGGAGAATGCCTGGCCTACACCTCCAAACTTACTTTTTTTTTTTTTTTTTTTTTTTTAGTTTTAGAGAGAGAAGGAGAGAAAGAGAGAACGAGCAGGTGAGGGGCAGAGAGAAAGAGAATCTTAAGCAGGCCTCCTGCCCCTACACCTCCAAATGTCCAAGCCAAGCCTGGAAAAGCAAGAAAGACAGGAATATAGAAAGAAAGCAAATTTAAGTGAACATATATATAACTTGGTTGCTGGTTTTAACAAGAACTTTTCACCTTTATTAATTTATTTGAGAGACAAGGGAAGAGCTGGGGTAAGGCAGAGAGAGGGAGGGAGAATCCGAAGCAGGCTCCAGGCTCCACAGTGTCCGCACAGAGCCCAACTCAGGGCTCAATCCCATGAGCCTGGGATCAGGACCTGAGCCAAAATCAAGAGTCAGATGCTTAACTGACTGAGCCACCCAGTCTCCCCTCAACAAGAACTTTTGATTAGGGATACCTCTACCTTTCTGACTTAAAGTAGCATTAGAAGTAGAATAACAGATGTCAGGTAAGCCCCTACTATCTTTAATGGAAGGCTCATAAGGACTAGACAGCTTCCTGCCAAACATAACCCATTTACGACACACTCACGATAACCAAAATTATAGTCAGAGAACCTTTTCACTTTTGTTTTGATAGAACAGAGCTCATTCACAGTCTTTCACATATAATCAATAACTGAAACAATAAACCAGTATTCTTATTTTCTAAGGAAACTAATTCTTACGGTGGCTCAATAATTCTTCAAAAGGCAGCAGAATTTCTATGATACTCAAATAAAGGATTCTTTGTTATCTTTCAAGGCCTTTGAATCTTACCTTACACACAACAGAGTTCTGAGACTGCTGAAGATCAAACACTTCAAGGCTCAGTTTATCTGCTTCATTCACATCTCCTGCTTTCGTATGCTCGCTTGTCTTTCATCCAGCATCTTTCTTTTTGTCCCCTTACACACATAGGCCCCACCACACAGGTATGTGTCACATAGCAGTTTTACAATACCATGATTTCTTCAATGTGTTAAAAAAATAAAAGATGACATTTATTAAGACCTATTTCTCAATGACTCAATTAAGAATGTTGTAAGCATTGTTTTACATAAATTCACAGCAACCTGAAGAGACTGGCGATATTTTAAGGTAAGGGCTAATCCCTAAAATATGACTGCCTGTTAAGCAGTTATGAGTAGAGTTTCTGGAAAGCCTGGCAACTGTAGTAGAAGGTGGGGAATCTGGAGCATCACTAGGAGAAAGCATGCTTAGGGACTCGGGAAAGAGACCAATGTGTGGACGCATGCAGAAAAACACAGGGCCAGGTAACACAGAGAGTCCAGAGCATAGCATCTACAACTCTGCCTCTTATTCCATTCTAATATTCTACACAGAAAGTCAAAGACTACAGAATAATCAAAATCCAAAAAATCTCAGTCAAAAGAGACTTCCAACATTCCACTCAATGTAGAAATCCTCCTTGGGGAAAGGAGGAAAAGTCGTTTAATGGATGAATGGAAATGATAAAAGTTTAGTTATTAAAATTATGACCAACAATAAAACTACAGAGAGCATATAAGACATCAAAAAGTAGTTGAGAGAGAGAGAGAGCGAGAGAGAGAGAGAGCGAGCTTGTGAGGATACTGATCTTGTGAAAAAGGACTCTTTGAGGTGGAGTTACATCCTGGGATGGTGAGCTTCAAGCCCATGGCCCTGTTTATTGTCAGGTAATATAAAGTAGATCTGGAAATGAATGGAGCCCAACAGGGTCAGAGAGGTATGGTTGTCAGGGTGTGACTAAAGGACAGAATCCCAGAAGAGATACTATAGAAGTTAGTCACTGGAAGTATAGAAAAACATTACTGGACAAAAGAACGGTAGGGGACGAAACACCAAGACAGAAAAAGACATAAGGATCAGGCTGCAAATGGCTTCATAAATGGCCAGCCACTTATGTAATAAGCATAAACAACCGTACAGTGAAGGCATGTCATGAAAATTTTGGCATATTAAGTATAAAAGCTTATATTTATTCTGAAGGTAAGGTAGAAATGTAGAAAATGAACTGGAGGGGAAACTCATTTTAAACTAGAGGGACTAGTTTAAGGCTGTTTCAGAAATTTAGATGAGCAATGTTGAAAGCCTGAATCAGACAGGAGTGATGAGATTCCAGAGAATCATTTAATCCACTTAATTGATAGAGTCAGTGATGTAAGAAAGGCAGAGCTTTTTGTCTTAAGCAGCTAGGGAGAGGGTAGTTTCTTTCATGAACCTCAGGCTCTAATTCACTAGGTATAAAGAGAGATGAAGCATTTAACAAGCCCTTTATGTGGAAAGATTCACTATTAGACATGGCGGATTTGAACTACCACAGGATCTAATAAAAGGATGCCTGAAAGTCAAGCTAAGTCTAACACAACACGCAACATTAGTAGAGTGAACCCAAACACAGTCACTCACTTACATCAACCTGCATGACAACACAATGTGTTTGGGACTTGTTTTTTCATTCTCAGGTAGAAAAGATTTTAAATAGCAAATGACATTTTTATTTTCTTACTTTGAGATAGAGAAAAGCCACACCCTAGTTTCTAACCTATCACAGTTTTATTTATAGCTTTAACTATATTCATAGCTTTAATTCTATTTATAGCTTTAACTCTATTTATAGCTTTAACTCTATTTATAGCTTTATTTACAGCTTTACCTCTAAAGCTATCCTTAGATATATGTAAGGAAATATTTATGCTATCATTATTTATTTAATATATCCGTTATTAAAATTTGTAGAGATAAATGAATATATATTTGCTTCTACTCCAGGGATCTAAAACTGTAGTTTGTTGTTGTTGCTGCTGCTGCTGTTTCTGGAAGACTCTAAGATATATATTTATATATAAAATTCATAATAACAGTTGCACTTACTATTGCCACTGGAAACGCATTAGGTATAAAATCAGCAAATAAAAGAATTGCTGACTTTTCAGGTTCTCACAGCAATAGGGATGCTCATAGCCAAATTGAAAAAGGCTTAACTGAAGAGATGTGCCTTGCACAGTGAGTTGAAATTCAATAGGCTGAGGTTTTTATTGAACCGTGAGAAAACAGAATATCCAAACTTCTATAAAACATGCTTTTACTGAAGTCGCATGTGTTTTTAATCTAAGAACTGTAGCTACTGAATTGTACAATGTGAATTTAATCAGGACATATTACTATAAACTAAAAACAATCAATAAATCAAATATATAGATCAAAGTAAACTCTTCAGATTGTAGCAGCTAATATTTATTTAAGTGCTCAGCTTAAAGATACTCAAAATTGAAATAGAAAGAGAATGTAAGACTTTCTTGGGTTTGGCATTAGAGCTGTATTTCTAGACTTTCAGCACCAAGAAAAAAAAAGCCTGTGACATTAAAAATATGTTCCAGGCTACAGACAGACATATGAATCTAAGAGATCTTAAGAATTTCTAGGTATAAACTATACACTAGAAACAGTTGGGGCCGGGGAGAACTCATGTTTTCATCTTTGCATCCCAGTGCCTAATAAAAAGAGTACGTCACATATCAAAGGTAGTCGATAAATATCTGGAGTAGAATGGAAAACAGGAAAGAGTATTTTCAGTTGTCCACACCAGCCAAATAATAATAATGATAAAATAAAACATGCCATCAATCTGTTCATCATGTCATCAATACTATAAATGGGGATTCCTCTTCTAATATAAAATTTCCAAGAAGAGACTTTCTCCAATGTGGTAGCTTTTCCTGTGAGATGCTTCCCATTTTTCATGAAAGAAAGAAAGAAAGAAAGAAAGAAAGAAAGAAAGAAAGAAAGAAAGAAAGAAAGAAAGAAAGAGTAGAAAGTGAGAGCATTTGTCTACATCTATCATTTTCACCAAGATAGAGCCAACTGAGTAAGACAATTAGGCAGTAATCAACTCTCACGCTTTATTTCCATTACTTCCAAAACTATGTACATAGTCTAAGAATGACTATTCCAAATGAGGAGTGTCAGTCTACCAAATATATTGAAAATACTAGCACCCTCTGGCTAGAATTTGTAAATTCTACCAGGTAATGTTTTCACTTTTTAAAAACTCTTCTCAAATCATGAACTTAATGGATACTGTTTTTAGAAAAATTGAAAAGGCTCTCTGAGTCATAAAAGCAGCAGACTAAACACAATATAGCACCTTCACAATGTCTAACATAGTTTTTCCCTACCAGGCAGACAGAATCCCACCTCATTAATGATATTAATTAGGAATGTATTTTTAGAATAACTGAAGCTTTCCAAAGTGAAAAGCAAAGAGGAAAAGAAAAAAAAACTGTCTAAAAAGCGAACCTATACGCTATGTGCTTGTAGTATATATAAAAATAAAAACTCTGACACAATAGCACAGAGGATGAAGGGAGGAAGTGTAAATATAGTGTCATAAGGTCCTTAAACTACACATAAAGCAGTATGATATTGTTTCTAAATAGACTGGTTAAATAATTATATTTAACCAGTTAGACTGGTTATATATAAATACATATATATATATATACACACACACATATATGTATATATATATATGTATATATATATATATACACACACATGTTTATAGAAAATACCAAAATTAAAATTAATATCAATACAGAAGATAAAATCTAATCATAAAATTATCAATAAATTATCAATAAATACTATGGGAAAAAAGGAGAAAAAAACAAAAGAGATGAAAGAAATAGAAAACAAGCAAAATAGTAGCTCTTAAGTATATCAATAATCACATTAAGTATGACAGGTCTAAAAAAATCATTAAAAAATAAAGATTATCAGAAAAAAATAAAAAGCAAGATTCAATTATATGTTGTCCTCAAGAAATTCACTTTACTGATAAAGATAAAAGTAAAAGGGCAGAGAAAGATATATCCTGCAAAGAATGAACTAAAGAAAGCTGAAGTGGGAATATTAATGTCAGGTGAAGTAGACCTTATAATAATTCATATTAACATGGCTAAGTAGGGACAATGATAAAAGAGTCAATTCTCAAAGAAGACATAACAATCCTTAATGTGTATATGCCTTAAAATGGACCTTAAAATTACATCAGGGGGAAATGATATATTAAAAGGAGAAATAAACAAATACATAATTATGGTTGAATAATTCAACACTCCACTTTAAGTTACTGATAGAACAAGTAGACAGAAAATCAGTAAGGATATAGAAAATCTGAGCAACACCACCAATCAACTACAACTACTTGAACTTTTAGAACACTATACCCAACAAAAGCAAAATAGAATACACTTTTGTTCAAGTGCACAAGTTATATGTTCTCCAAGATAGACAATATTATGAGCCATAAAACAAAATTTAACAAACTTAAAACAATAGAAATCCTATAAAGTATTCTCTGTCTATAATAAATTTAATCCAGAAATAACAGCTGAATTACCCTCCCCAGGTATTTAGAAATTGAATAGCACACTTCTAAACAATTCATGTATCAAAGAATATACTTTGAACTGAATGAAAATTAAAATACAACCTATTAAAATTTGTGGGATGTAGCTACAGAAGTACTGAGAAAATCATTGCATTAAGTGCATATATATTGGAGAAAAACATAGGTCTTAAACCAGTAACCTAGACTTCTCCCCTAAAAAATAAGAAAAAATAGAGCAAATGAAATATTATATAATTTACATTTTACAGATTGCGGTGTACAAGGTCCATATATAAGTCAATCATATTCCTACATATCAACAATGAAAAATTGAAACTTGAAGTTAAAAAAAACCTTTGTCATAATGCCAAAAAATGAAGTATTAGATGTGTATCTAACAAACTAGGAACAGGATATATATCATAAACACTACACACTACTAATGAAGGAAATCAATATAGATCTAAATAAATGAAAAGCTATACTATGTTCAAGGATTGGAAGCCTCATTATTTTTAAAGTATTTCTTCTCCACAAATTTTCTATACATACAGTGCATTCTCAATCAAAATGGCAGCAAGTTGTTTTGTTTTTCTTGGTTTTTTTTGTTTTTTAGATAACAAAATAGCTCTAAGTAAACAAATTTAAATAAATGTTAATATACAATATTTATAATAGATTTTAAACTGACAACCTACTCATTTACTGTAAATATTCAAAGGCAAATGGAGTTTCCCTGTCTTGAATGTCAAGTTAAATATGTATATGTGTATATTTGTATATGTGTATTTTTAGATGTACAATTTTTATAATTTTTATAGACCCCCATTTCTTGAAAAAACTAGTTTTCCAAGTGAAGAAATTTCATCTATGAATTTCAAATGCGATATTTGGTATGATTCTAAAATTTCAGATGTTATAATATCATGGTTTTTAAATGACCAATATTCCCAAAGACAATTTTCTAAGCTCAATATACACACAAATTAGAGAAGCAGCATGTGAGTTTGCATGACCTATTGGACCATGCTACAGGAAATATCTGGAATATTCTTTCTCCATCATCCTCCTAGATAATTCTTCTTGAGTTCTTGAAGAGTCACCTTAAAGGGGGATGTCTTTGCTGAAATAATATGTATAGTGGTTCAATTAAGATTCCTCAATAAGCAAGATCAAAGTCTTGGGTAGTATCAATTTCAAAGGTAGGTGGTTATTACAAAATTGGTTCTGTGGCACAATAATCTTAAAATTCTAAGTTACTCTCTCCATGATTCTTTTCATTTTTCTCTTATGATCTCATGGAAAACTATAGTAATTCCTCTAACAACTGCAATCCAAAGCAGAAAGAGAGATAATTCTCAATTCCTTATGCCCATATCATGCTTTTTATTAACAAGGGAAATCTTTCTCAGAAATTTCCCTTCAGGTCTCATTAGTCAAATAGGTTATTTGCCCAACCTTCAGAACACTGGGAAGAAATGGGACTGTGTATGGACTAACCTCCCCTACAATTAGTGCCACCATAGCTCAAAAACTTGGGTTCTGAGGGGCGCCTGTGTGGCTCAGTCGGTTGAGCGGCCGACTTCGGCTCAGGTCACTATCTCGCGGTCCGTGAGTTCCAGCCCCGCGTTGGGCTCTGTGCTGACAGCTCGGAGCCTGGAGCCTGTTTCGGATTCTGTGTCTCCCTCTCTCTGACCCTCCCCCGTTCATGCTCTGTCTCTCTCTGTCTCAAAAATAAACGTTAAAAAAAAAATTAAAAAAAAAAAAAAAACTTGGGTTCTGAGAAAAGAAAATGGTGATAGGTAACCAGCAGTGATTGCCACTTATAAACATCAATTATAATCTTTTATTTTTTATGTATGCTCCTTCCTCTTGCCACTGATATTTCTATTCTTAAAAATAAATGACAAATGAAGACTCATGTATGTGGATTTATAAATAAGAGATATTAAAGCTCTTTTGCCACTATCAAAAATCTGAAAATGTTAGAAGTAATTAGCATTTTAGTCTCTACTTTTTGCTAAATAATCCAGATTCCCTTCTTAATGTTATGCCAAGACATTAGAGTTAAGTTAGTATTAACTAATCTGTTTTCATCTATAATTCTCTCATTGCCCTACTGTTAGCAACAAGACAATGGTCTAAAATGAGGATAGTTATGGTTAAGTGCTACATCACCAAACAAGACTGTACTTAATTAGAGTTTTGGATCTCCCAGAAATGGAATCTTAAATTCCTCAATCAGGAATCACAAAATCAGGGCTAATTAGACAATCTGCCTAACAGACCCCTGACGTCCCCTAAAAGGAAAGGGGTCTTGCCATAGCCAATCCACTTTTGGCCTCGTATAACCTCCATGATCCCTTCTGCCTGTTAAAGTCTTTCATTTGCTCCAGCTTTTCAGAGCTCCCTTCTATCTGCCACATTGGATGCTACCCGATTCATGAATTGTCCAATCAAGTCAGTTGAATTTTGCTTTTTAACACTATCCTTCTCTGCCTATTATTCTGTATCCTACTAAAGCTTTCATTTTAGTCTCTTTTCCAAATTTATTTTTGGCCTTTGGTCTTTTTTTTTTTTTTTTTTTTTCCTATTTTCCTTCTTTTGTTTTCTCTCTTTCCAGTCTTTGGCTTTCTCTTTGTCTATAATCAGTGGAGATCTACCCAAGCACATAGACATAAAGGATGAAAAAGTCTATCATAGCAACAGAAAACTGGCCAACATTTATCACTCTACTATACCCAACTAAATAAAATTTGAATGATACAATCCCCCAGGGGCTAGTATGATACAACTCAATTTCCAAAAAACTTTCTTGGTATCTCTCATAACATTTAGAATTCTATGTGTGATGAAAGTATAACAGTATATAGTTAATTTTGAGTCATACCAAGAAATTTGTGTATATTTTCTTGTTTACTGCCCACAGTAACCCCATGAGAAGCTACTCCAGCAAGATCTCATTGCCTGTCCAATATTTCAGTGTGTATGTTGCAAATTTGAAATTGAAACAGTCAATACAAAGTCTGAGTATACATTGCTTCTCATTCCTACCAGACCATACATTCATTAAGCGTGAACACTGTTGCCAGCTTTCTTTACAATAACTTCAATAGCTAACCTAAGAGATCAGTAACTGATATTGAATTAATGAATAATTGAATAAATAATGTAAAAAATTTCCTATTACCCAAAAGATAGACATATTTAAAGCATAAGATGTTCTCTGCAGTTGCAAGTCCCCAATATAAAGTTATAAACATGAACAAAAGACAGGAAGTGGTATTGAACTTTTGAAAAATAATGGCCTCATTTTTTGGAAGAAATTATGCAAATCACAAATGTTTAACAGCAAAGATCTATGGAAGTAACAATCCAGAAAAAAATCACTGACCTTAGACAAGCCACAAGAAGAGATAATCTCATGGGTTATGGAGTTGCTGCCCTGTAATAAGACGGCCTACAATACTTTAGCCGTGGAGTCGGAGAAACTGAAAACCAGAAATAACCTGAGGCATTTCTGGTCTATTTCTGAAGTAGAAAGTTGCCTGTGTTTCCATAGAAGAGAGTGTTTAAAAAAAATAATAAAAAGATAACTAAGATAATTAAGCAAAAGAGGAAATTAATCAAGCAGAAATGATCGAAGTAGAATTCTGGCTAAGCTCTTGGTGAGGAAAGGATACTATGCCATTACGAAGGAGAATAATTATTTTGCCTTATATAGCAGAAAGCAAAAGAGGCTAAAACCGGATGTTGTAATATATTAAACTTTTAATAATGAGCATAACTTGAATGTGTAAAACTACCTAGGTAACATTTTAACCATTTTAGGAACATTTTCAAATATTCCTGGACAGGCTACACAAATATTTTCTACACCTGCAGTGTTCCTCCACACCCCAAACAAAACTAATAACCACAATATACTAAAATACAAACTTAACAACTCTCACTTCAGAATACGATGGTAATTTACAAAGTTTTTCTTTGCGGATGACGATTCATAGAGCATTATTTTAAATATTTACCCAGAGTGCTACATTAGAGGATTCCAGCTCCTTTTTCCCCAACATCTCATAGATTCTTCTGTAATCCATTATTTGGTATTTGCTTTGCGAGGCCCCATTGTGACCTCTAACACATCTCCCTTTTCTGCATCAATTAAGTACAAGCTGAGGTCCTAACCAGAAATCATGGGGTCATACCCAGAGATCAGAGTTTTACCATCTGGGAAATAAAAACGCTCATTTTTTTCCTCCTAGTGTTTTCTGTATCGCATGCCGGCTCACGGAGAATTATGCTTATCTGCATTAGTATTTAAATACTTTAAATACTTTTTAAAGAAATTATGATTTGTGGGGAAAACTAGCACACATAAAACAATATATCAAGATTACGGTTACAGAAGCCCTCCCCTTGAGGTAGGGGAGCAGAGTAAGCACAGGCTGAGATTCCAAGGCTACCTCCACCAGTTACAAACTTAAGGATATTGGTCAACACGCTCACCTTATCTGGGTTTCAGCTGCCTTGCTTTCTAAATGAAGATTGTAATGCAGATGGTGTTTCTGATGGCTGCAATATTCCTGGCTTCGGGGCCTCTAAGATCGGCTGCCCATCCTCCTGGAAATTGTTCCAGCTACCTTAAATATGAATTACAATAAGATTAGCAAAGTGAAGGAAATAGGAGATGAGAGCCTTCCTAAAGGAAAGGTGACAGGGCATGACTAATTTTAAGAGGTGGGGGTCAGTAAGAGAAATTAGCTTCAATTATGCACCTAGGAGAATAGTGTCTCATTGACCAAGGCAAGGAAGTTAGGTTTAAGGGGTGGCAAATGGCAATTCAGGAAAGAAGAAGGTATGTTCTAACATGAGACTGCTCAATTTGAATAGGTTTGATTTAAAATATAACATGAATGTTAGGAAGTTATTAGAGGGAGTTAAAGCAGTGTATAGCAATTTCTCTGGGATGAAGCAACCCCATAGTAGGCATTGCCATCATATAACTATACTCTCTGAAAATGGAATCAATACTGTATCATTTCTACCTACAGCATAGGTGGTTTATTTCGTGTAAGTTTATATTTCTTTTTCATATTGACAATAATTGTCTGCAACTCAACTTTGGCAATGCAGCACATTGATTAAGACAGAGAGAATATAAATATTGTTAAAATACATAAGCCATCTCTGGTTCCTATATGCAGGAGGCAGTAAATTTTTGTGAAACGTTTTTGTTTCGTGATGGCAAATGAAAATAAAAATATACATTATCACTATTGAGTCTGAATGCAACACAATTCATTACAGTTTTCCACCATTAAATTCAACATAGTGGTACAGGGACATAATATATAATATTTAAGACATAAGATACAAGAGAGAAAAAGGCTTAAGTAACAACTGTATTCTGCCAACTAAAAAACGCACGCAGGCTTTCTCCTCCCCTTGTCAGCATTCAAGTTACGGTAAGGGCCAAACAAAAATTACTCTTTGATCAGCCATCTGAGAACTCATTTTTACTCATCATTAGCTGTTGGGATAGGATAAAACTAGAATTTTAGAAATGTCAATACTGCTGCTAACCAAAATGCTGAATTCATATTGATCTACTTAAAATAATTTAAGATTTCTCATTACAATTAACTTACCACCCTATGCCCTTTCAGGAGACCCATAAAACCACAGTTTTAAAAACCAAGAGCCAAGCCTCATATATTTATCATTTGTGCCCTGAGTACATTCTAAGTGTAATTATCACCTCCCTCCAGTGACACACTAAATCATGTTTTCTTTCTTTTTTTAAATGTTTTTTAACGTTTTATTTATTTTTGAGACAGGGAGAGACAGAGCATGAACAGGGGAGGGTCAGAGAGAGGGAGACACAGAATCTGAAACAGGCTCCAGGCTCTGAGCTGTCAGCACAGAGCCCGAAGCGGGGCTCGAACTCACGGACGGACCGAGAGATCCATGACCTGAGCCGAAGTCGGCCACCTAACCGACTGAGCCACCCAGGCGCCCCTTTTTTCATTTCTTTTAATGTACTACCTAATCATGAATTGGGAGGTGGCATGATTAGGCGAATGGCCATAAAATGAAGCTTAAGATTCTGGCCATCTCTCTCTCTCTCTTTGATCCGATGCTTGCTTGGACTATTTAATCACAGGCAAAGTTCCTTGAGCGGGGGGGGGGGGGGGGGGGGGGGGGTGGTTCAGAAGGAGACAATTACCTGCCTCATCCAATTAAAAATCCAGCTGGAGAAGTTGAGGGCCACTCAGCGTCAAGTACTTAACAGGTGCCTTCTGACAATTTTCTTAGCACTTTTAGAACATTGCCTTATATAGAGTAGCTGTGTTTCCACCCAGTGATTGCCCTGAATATCTTGAAATAAGAACTTCCTGTTGCATCTTGCAGTTTTTATGTACATCATTTTATTTGATGCATGATGCAACACTAATAAGTAGGAAGGATAATAAATGCTTTCAGCCTTCCTCTGGCTTCAGCTGCAGCGTGCCTCCCCCTTGCATTAGTTCCTTCATTAACAGTACATAAGTGTCTTGGTAGAAATACACTAACAGGGTACTTTAACCTCTGTTTACCCTAATGACACCTTTTTACCTACACTACCTCTCAACTGCCAATCTATCTTGGTTTTGAGTCCAATGCTTATTTTTTTTCCGATAGACTTTATTTTCTCTTTTAACTTCCTAATGTTCTTCTCAGGGGCCTTTTAGAATAAAACTGATTAAAGAAGAAGAAGAAGAAGAAGGAGGAGGAGGAGGAGGGGGAGGGGGAGGGGGAGGGGGAGGGGGAGGAGGAGGAGGAGGGGGAGGGGGAGGAGGAGGAGGAGGAGGGGGAGGGGGAGGGGGAGGAGGAGGAGGGGGAGGGGGAGGAGGAGGAGGAGGAGGGGGAGGAGGAGGAGGGGGAGGAGGAGGAGAAATTCCACAGCTGCTATCAACCTAGAAATAGCAATACTGCCTTGGGTCACCATGACCAATAGAATTAAACTGTCCCCAAAGTTTTTTGTCCTCATGACTCATATCATAAGTTAGAAACTTGGTTCCTTAATTTATTAGGAATAACTCTGTGCTCATGACTGCATTCTTTTTGAACACTGCTGAGAAAAGCTGTTATAAATCCTATGCTTTAGGCTTTTAAAAAATGTATATAGTGGAAATAATGTGACTTATTCACTATCCTGTAGATAATTAGCATCTTTAAATCTATACTGAATCAAAAAAGAGGACTCTAATGTAAAAAGGATATTCTCTCTGTGTTTATTTACTCATAGAATTAGCTATCAGTCCTTCACCTGTTGAACAGGTACTAAGTTCCTACTATATAAAACACACCTTATCTGTGTATTATCAAATCAAAGAAGAATGATAGGGGTGTGTTTGGAAATGAGGAGTAAGTAATTAATTGTAACTAAAAAATGTGCTGGATATCTTTTGTTTGTCCTTCCAGACTTACTTTCTACAATCCTTACCCTGCTTGAAGTCTCAGGAGGTTGATTTATATAGGATGAATTCTTGGGTTTCCAGGTAGGTTTAGCAAGTGGGAAGGTACCACAAGACATAAAGGGAGTGAGGTCAGGTGTTCATTATTCTGCATCCATTTTCCTACTCTCCCTCATTTAGATACATTTCTTGACAGGCATTGGTGCCATCATGTAGCTCTGTCCTACAACTCTTGATTCTGGTAAATTCTCACTTTGCTTCTTCAGAAAAAGAAGTAGAGATTCAATTACTGCTATTGAGGCCTAAGGCACTGCACCGTCTTTTATTAGCTTCTGTAAACTCTGCTATGGCAATTTAAGACATGTATGCAAATCCGTGGCACTCCTCCCATCGCTCAGTCAAGTCTTAAACATTTCTACTGGAACCTGGGCTGGCTTTGGAGGCTTACTCATAACGAATATAATGCAGCAGCACTTGTATTCTCGGACTTCTGAGGGTATCTCATAAATGGCCATTCTACTTCTGCCTTGCTTGCTAGGATACTTGTAATTGGAGCCTCAAGACACCATGTGACAAGACCCACTATCCTGTGGCAAGCACACTGATAAGAAGCCCAGCCGAGTCGCATGGAAGAACCACATATACATATATGTGCTCATTCAACAGTGCCAACCTAAGTGGTGGACATGTGAGTGAAAATACCTTTAAATGAATCCAACCCCAGTCATCAAGTTGACCCCCCAGCACTGAGCCTTCCCAGATGAAACCTCAACATCATGGAGCAGAAAAGAATCATCCTGTTTGTGACTTTTCTCTAATTCCTGACCCATAGAATCCACGGGTACAATAAAATGCTTATTACTTTTTGTCACTAAGTTTGGGGTGGTTTGTCATACACCAGTATGGATCGCAGCACCTATTCACATCCTGGTAAATAGTCCTTTTATTCAACTCTTTGCAAATTGCCCAATTTGATGGGGCTGCCTTTTTCCTGACAGAACCCTGTGGGAAACCAAGGGAATGCCGCATAAGTATGATATGATTGATATGAACAAACTCCCAGAGGAGTTGAAAGTAAAGAGAATTCACTTCCAGTAGGCATGATCAGGAAAGTCTCCGTGAAGGCAGGAGCCGTGTATGTTTGATGTCCCAGACGCTCAATAACATCTCTTGAAGTTTGCTAAAAGGGGAGGTGAGATTTTTACTGAGCCTCGAGAAACATCTGTGATTAGGATGGGATGAAACGATCCTGATGGGATGTACTATTACAGACAGAAAGAACAGTAAAAAATGAAGAGCATGGAAACAAGAACCTGCATTCAAAAAATAAATTCCATGATAGAAGAGTCCAGCTGGAATATTCACTCCACACTGAGGTTTAGGACCCAAGTATCTCACCCTCTTCCCAGTACATAGCCTTCCTTCATTCTCCAAAGCTCTCAGATGAAAATGCAAACTTCTTAACATTGCTCTTTAAACACTTCTGCACTTATCTGCCATTCTCTTTGCCCTCATCTTTCCTTCCTGGCTCTCCGTCCCTACCTGTACTGCAGTCACATTAACTATCTGCAGATTCGGCCATGCACACCTTTGTCATTTTGAACATGTTGCTCTCTTTGCCTAGAATATTCTACACATTCATCTTCCTCCTCTAATTTGCAATCACCTTCAAATCTGAATATGAAATATTCAATATTCATATATGAATCCCCCTCTTCAGGTAGCCTTCCTGAAATGTGACATAGGAATTCTCCCTAAAGGTTGACATAATTCCCTTGTGTTCACAAGCATGGAGGCACATACAGTGTTGTTTTATTTATTTTTTTGAATATATGTTTGTTTATTTTGAGAGAGAGTGTGAGAAGAAGAGGAGCAGAGAGATAGGGAAGGAGAATCCCAAGAAGGTTCCATGCTGTCAGCACGTATAGCCTAATGCAGGGCTCAGTCTCACCAAGAATGAGATCATGACCTGAGCCAAAATCAAGAGTTGGGTGTTTACTGACTGAACCACCCAGGCGCCCCATAACGTTGCTTTATAATAGGTTTTACTCTTGGTCTGGGTATAGACCATAAACTCCTCAGACATGTACAGGAATATGGGTCTTATTATACTTGAGAAAATAAAATAATTCATATAATGTATTAACAGTTGCCAAGAGTAAATATTAGGGAAGTGAGCGAAGAATCAATAAGTTTTGTGCAATGAGTATCTGTTCCCAAGATTGCAGTTACTGCAGTTTCTGTTCACATCACGAGTCCTGGAAATCAGAAAAGTGCCCATTACAACTGTGTGTTGAATAAAGAAATGCACCATGAGTGAATGGATAGAAATAAAGAAGAAGGAAGAATGGTCTTTAAGATGACTATCTTAGATCGCCAGTGGAACAGCCATGTAGAATCTATGTATAATTGCCTAATCCCAGAACCCTCTGGAAAGGGGTTCAGTTACTTGTATTGCCCTGTTTCAGTTTATTTAAATCAGGGGGGAATTGTTAAAATAGCAACAGGATGAACTTTTTTACTCCTTAGTCCTTGCTTCCTCTCTCATTGGTCAAGTATACTGTTCCCAAGCACTGAATTTAATTAACACTTTGCTCAAGGGCTTGATTTTAAAGTCTCTTGTCCGAGATGGGGTTTCTGGCTTATCTTTCGGTAGCTATGGATAAGGGACAGGTTCCATTTACCTGAAATGTTTACACAGTTAATGTGTATTTCAACTTCTGTTTGCTTTGACGATTGAGTGCTACCTACCTGAAAATGCTTCTATTTGAAGTACTAATTTTATGAATAGCTGCAATTAATGAAGTGCCTTAGGTGTCTTGCTTTCCAATACCATTTATACACAATATTGCAGGTTATAAAACTTGCATCCAATGTGCAGAGAACTGGCGATTTCTATTTATTTAATAAACTTTGACAGTTTGCATTTAAATTATTCTTGATCTACTACTATTTTGACGGGGCTTTGTAATGTCAGAAGTCAGAAGCTTTTAAGCTTATTCTAAATAAAATTCAATTTCAGGAAATATGGGCAATTGATTTAAAATAAAGTACCAGCTCTCGCATATTCCTCAGAGCAATGCTTCCAGTTTTCAGTGAGCCAACTCATCCTCATTGAGCCTGGAGAATGATCTCTAACCTTGAGTACCATCGCACAATGATCATGATTTTTAAAAATTTTTTAAAGCTAGTTTTATTGCACTTCCCATTATTACAGGTGATTGGAGTTACTTAATAATCAAATGATCTCCAGGGCATTTGAGTGGCTCAGTCAGTTAAACACCTGACTTCAGTTCAGGTCATGATCTCGGATTTTGGGAGTTCAAGCCCATCGCCAAGCTCTGTGCTGACAGCTCAGAGCCTAGAGCCTTCTTTGGGTTCTGTGTCTCCCTCTCTCTCTGCCCCTCCCCTGTGCTCACTCTCCCTGGCACGCGCTCTCTCTCTCTCTCAAAAATAAATAAACACATTTTAAAAAATTGTTTTAAATAATCAAATAATCTCCCATCATTACTGTGACTACATTTCACTTTATGTTAGTCAGGCTCCCTCATACACAGGTGCTATTTTGAATGACTTTCCTGCAAGTCTACCCAGTTTGGTTCATTTTTCTCCCAATAACTTTTGTTTCTTTTGATGACTATATATCAACTTCCCCACAAAATTACCATTCGAAGCTCTAAATCTCTGAGTTTAAACCTTGCTTCATGTACCATCTGTTGACATTTGATTTATGATTTGCACATTGAGACCTTCAAACCATAATAGATAAGACATTCATTTCCTAGGTCTTCCCAGATTGGTCATTTGGTTAAAAATACCCTTAAAAACTACAGAGAATCAAAAACAAATGAGCTAGCTTGAGATAATGTCTGTTCCGCCTCAGAAGCAAAAGTTACCATTTAAAAAATTGCCTCTAGCCTGTGAGCTTTAAAATTTTAACAAAGTGCCTGGGATCCAGCTGGATGTTTAACTTGCATCGCTCTCTACACTCTTGCAGCTGGATATGTTCCACATGCGAGTATATTTTCTAATGGAATCATCAGAGAGACACTATATAGAGGAAGGTCCATAGGTCTCAGCAAGGATCATAAAATTGCCTAGATACTTAAAATTCTTAAATAGCTGGTTTTTACCCAGTTTAATTCTTCTGGCTTCCAGGGCTGTGAATCTGCTTTTAAATAGAGTAACTAATACAATTTGTAAAATAAATGAGGGTGCAGTTTATTCCTGAGAATAGTTCATAATAGTCAAGATCACATCCATGAAGGAAAAAAATAAAAAACAACACCACGATGTCAATAAAGTTTGGTCATCAAATGAAGCACAAAGAAAGCTGAGTCACAAGAGGTCATTTGTGCCACTTAGTTTATCTGGTTAAAGAAGGGTAAAAAGGAAAAGTCAGGGTTGCCTTTCAGCCTCCTAATGATTTGAGAGAATTATACAGAGAATAAACTTCAAGCTTTGACTTTCACCTGAATTCTTATCCCCAGTTACTTGAAATTTATGTTGTGAAACCTGAGAGGAAACAAACAAGAGGGTTTGTATTAATCAATATAAACTACATTTTTAAAAAGTGCCAATTTTTATTTCTGGCACATGCGTACATACCCTGAAAACTAATCTTCCTTCTGGAAACAATTACAAATACTGGATTAAAGAAAAAGGTTTTGTTTTTATTTTATAAGAATGCAAGGGATGTCTTCAGAAGCCAAAATAAATGAAAGCAGTAATCTAGAGAGTTAAGCAAACTCTAATGTTACTGGCTCCTTTGAAGGCACCTGATAATCTCTGGTGACCTCGAGTTTCATTTTTGACAGCCACACAGGAAATAGGAGACAGGAAACAAACAAAGCCTGGGGCCCACCCTTGAAGTGGAGGGTGTTAGATTAGAAGACTCTCAAATAAAGCCAGAACTTCTGGTGCTGCATCTTTAGGGAAAAGCACAATAGAATTTAGGTTCAAAAAAAGATGTACACACACACACACCACGCTTGCATTTTTTTTTTCTTTTCCTAGTCTATGTTAAAAGCTATCATAGAATATTTCACTTTTTTTTACCTAACTCTCCAATGATTCAATTTCAAGTAAGTCTTTGGGAAGTATTGTAGGGAATTAGTGACAGGGACAAAACAGTCTGCTAAAACCAAGCTGCATCATTATTGCTTCTTAGAAGGAAAACCTGCCCCTGCATGACTAGAATTTCTTCTTTTCAAAATACAAGTTCTGGTGCCTATTCAAATTACCTATTGCTTTGTAACAAAATCCCCAAATTTACTGGCTTAAAATAACATTTACCTCTGCAATTGGGGTAGAGCTTTCGAGGAAAAGTTACTCTCTGCTCCACTCGACACTATTTTGTGTAGTTCAATGGTTAGGAACTAGAATCATCTGAATTCTCCTTAACCGAAATGATGCCAACTGTTGTTTGGGACTTTGGCTGAGTCTCACTGCCAGAACACCTACACACAAGCTCTCCATGAAGCTTGGGCTTCCTGACCACATGATGGCTGGATTCTATGGGCAGGCATCCTGAGAGGGACACACACATACAGCAGAGAAGCCATTTTCCATTTTGACAGAGCTTCAAAGTCAGATGGTGTCATTTCCGCATTTTTCTGTTCACTGAAGAGATCAAAATACTCTTCCAGGTTTGAAGGGAAGGGAGAAGATAGTATACTCCACCTCTGGATGGGAGCATGGTGAAGTTCCTAGAGAATACGCAAGACCAAAATCCTTCTAGGGCCGTTTTAAAGGAAATCTAATCTGCTACATTCCTCAATCTCATTCCAGAATTGCCATTATATGTGTCCAATGTGTAGCCAAAACAGAGGGAGGAAGAAGCCAAGGCGAGAAGGTTTATTGGGAAATGGTTAGCCAGAAAATACAAATTCAACCTTTGTTTAACTGGATGCCACCAGAGGTGGCCCCTCACCTTTCTCTTCCAAGCACTAATGCTCGAGGAAGGTCTCAGGCAGCATCCAGCCTCAGAGGCAGCTGTCCCTCCTGCTCTCTTTGCTCCAGGTGGGCAAAAAGTGCAGGGTGCTGACAGGGAGTAATCATGAATGCCCATATGTGCTTTCTGAAGGACAAAAGAGAGTCCCTACAGTGTGATGAAAAGTGTTACATGAAAATTTCACCATTTATGCTGTATTAAAACAAGTTTTCAGGGGGCACCTGGGTGGCTCAGTTGGTTAAGTGCTTGACTCTTGATTTTTGGCTCAGGCCGTTATCTCAGGGCCATGGGATTGAGCCCCGTGTCAGAATCTATGCTGATAGCATGGAACCTGCTTGGGATTCTCTCTCTCCTTCTCTCTCTCCCCCAACATAAATAGACATTTAAAAAAACAAGTTTTCAGTATTTTGTTTTTGTTCTTAAACTAGGTCAAGGCTACAATAATAAGACATCAAGCAAAGGGCAGAGACGAGAACGATCTAAGATATGGTGCAGCGGATTATTGCAAGGATTGCAACTGTATAAATGCCAGTGTAGATCACACCATTCAAACAGCTTTCCATCAGCACGTGCACTACACAACATCTTCACTTCCTGCACCCACGTCAGTGTTTTCTTCATGTCCTGTGAGCCTGGCATTCTGTATTTTTCCATGTTAATCCTTTCTCAATGTGAAAGAATTGACCCTCATTAAAATATCTTATAAAATCCTCACAGAGGTGGAAGAAACATTTGAAGGCAGAGACCATAGCACTCCTTCTATTTCCCCCTGAAATAGTAACAAACCTGTAGATGCCCCAGAGTCAAGGTAGGAGCTGTGAGAAGTACAGAGGAAGAAACTCATTACAAATGACTTAACAGCAACATTAGCACCTGAGACTAAAGAAACTAATGCCCTAGCTTTTCTGCCATTGACAGTTCCATCTGGAAACAACACATACCCTGCAGGACTAGAATATTTCCCTTTCCATTTCTGCATTTCTTAGCGGCTTATTGAAAAGTATCAGGCAGACAAATATGTTTTCCTGTCTAAAGAGCCTTTTTGAGATGTCTAGTTCAAAATGGCTTTAGCTCAGAATCCAGATAAGAGGACTTTCCAAAGTGGAGATGGGTGTGGAGATTGGAGGAGCTTGGAAACGATGAGGATGTGAGCTTCAGGTCCCCCTGCTTCATGGAATAAAGCTTTCCTGGGGTAAAGCTTTCTGTTGCCTCACTCCTTGGCTCTTGCTTGGCCCTGGTTCTTTTGAATCTCAACCCCATTCATGGAAACTCCCTGCTCTTGTCATCCCTTCCTCCCTAAGTTCAATGATCAAAACTAGGCCAGTGTAACTATCACCAAAATGTTCCCTTCCAAATAAAGTGCTAAAGCAATTTTCCAGTGAATCATTTCCAACACTGAATTATACAACACACCTAATGAAATCCAGCAAAATAGCTGTGAAAGCATAAAGGAAACACAGTAGGGTAGAGGATTCCAGCAAATGTTAGGGAAGATTCACCCAAACACATGGGCACCAGCTTTTTCTAGCACTTGGAGTGTTGGGAAGCCATAAAACAGAAGTGTGAACTAGATGGCATTGCTTTTTTTTTTTTTAATGTTTGTTATTTACTTTGAGAGAGAAAGAGGATGAGTGGGGGAGGGGCAGAGAGAGAGAGAGAGAGAGAGAGAGAGAGAGAGAGAGAATACGGTGCCTCCATCTCACGAACCATGAGATCATGACCTGAGCCTAAATCAAGAGCTTAGCTGACTAAGCCACTCAGAAGCCCCCTAGATGGTGTTCCTTTTAGGTAATTCTCCACACCTCCTCCCAGGGGACTTGTCCCCTCTGAAGCATTCAGAGCTTTCACCTTTGCTTGGTTGCTTACAACTGACTGTCCATGGTGACTTTCACGAGACAGTTCTCCCTCCCGCTCATCATCCCATTTTCTCAAGCCCTACCCCTGACCTTGACAGCTTAATAGATTAGTATTTCATAAGGGGATACTAGTTCCTATCTAGAGTTAAATGATTTCTCACTGCTATGAAAATAAGGATTTCTAGAAGTGATATTTTCACTCATGTTAGCATGTGAAGTTTGGAGCAGTCTATGAAATCCACATGGCACAGTTCAAATCCCCATGGGCTAAAAACTGCCTGGTCTCTAACAATAAGAGTGATTCTATTTACACTGCACTAAACCGTAGAGATGTGACTATGCTAGTCTTCCCAAGTGCCCTCTCCCCATTACTACTAATTCTGCCTTCCTATAAGTCTAGTCAATTATTGATCTTTGATGCATTTACAGCTATATTTCAATGACTTGGGCTACTCTGCCAGTACAGAAATTCCATTAATCTTGCAGCATTCAGGCTGACCAGCCCAGGGCTAGTAACTAGTCTCTCCTTCCCGATCCTTCTCCACTACACTCCACTCAACACAGCAGCCAGAGTTGTACTCATGAAAATCAGGTCATGTGATTTCTCTACTCAAAACACTACAGTGGCTTCTATGCCATTAGAGTCAAAGCAAAAGTTACAAAGCTATGAGATCTCTCCTCTTCCACTCCCCAAACCACCATTTTCTCTCACATCTTATCCCATTCCTCACTTCCCTTCAGATAACTTAGCCTCTTTTCTGGGTCTGGAACTGTGTAGGAACACTCCCACCTCCAAGTTTTTGCACTTTAGTTCCATCTTCCTGACACTCCCTTCCCTCAGATAGCAACATGGCTCACTTTTCCTCCATGAACACTTTGCTTCTCAGAAAAGTACCAGATTGTTCTATTTCAATATGCAACCCCCTAAGCTCCTTTATCTTGCCCTAGTTGTTTTCTTTCCATAATTCTCCTTTTCTTCTATACTGTAGATTTGGTTTATTCAGTATGTTTATTGCTGGTTTCCTTCTACTAGAATGGAAGCTTCATGGAAGCAGGAATTTTTTGTCAATTTTCTTCTTCACCAGTACCTATAAAACAGCCTGACAAATAGTTTGTGCACAATAGATATATCGATGTTTAGTGAATAAACAAAGGTTTGGGGAGTTCCTTTTCTCATTTGCTATCTTCAAGTTCCCTACAAAAAGAAGCAAGCCTTATTCATACTGCAAAATTAATGTCAGTTATACATGTGGATCTTTGTCAGTTATACATGTATAGTTCAAAGCCAGTCCATTATGTGGTATGATATTTGAAAGCACTTTATTCTCTCCGCAATAGCCTTTGCTTATCCAATACAATATGCATACATTTTATGATATTTTATGATATTTTATGTCCTGAGCTTATCTAACATGATCACAATATTTCTGGGCACAGTGTCTCCTCTCTAAACGCCAGTGCAATTTATAAGTCCTGCAAAACTTAGGAGAAATTATTAGAAAGTAAACGTGTCTGGGTGATTTAGTCTCTCAATATCTTGTGCAAATATCGCATTATAACATTACGGAACTGTGACGACATGACGACGTGCAAACAAATGTGAATGTGGGTATACATTGTGGTTTGTTGAATTCTGTTGGTATCACAATCCTGTAGCCAAACCTTTCTGTCCTATTATTCATCGGCTGCTTGTTGGGCTTTAATTCACAAAATTAAAGAGCTTTACACAAACTTGTACTGAGTAGTATTTAGGATTGTGAAGAAGACAGAGAAACCAGTAGCAGCCATTCAAATTCAGGATTTCCGAGGTAATTCCCACCATGCATTTCTGCTTAATTACAGAGGACGCTTTTTTGTTTAGCTGACTACAAAGATCCCTGTCACAGGGATCAGTCTTGCCAGTGCAGAGTTTTCAAAACCATTCAGTCTGGAAATATGCATTGGCGTCACCCACACATAACAGAGCTATGATTTGCTCTCCAGGCCATTCACACCTTATTCCACTGCTTTTCACAGAAATGGATTAAGAGGGCACAAGTCTATACCTGCACAGACACATATAAAAGAAAATCAAAGGGGAACTGAAAGCAGACACTGAATATATCAGATTCCTTTTAGGCATCATGCCCAAATTTCAATAGAACCACTCCTCAAATTCCTCTAGACCTGCACGGAGGATCCCTTCCAGCTCAAAAACCTTATGCTTCACTGACTCTTTCAGACCTTGAGGATATTGACGTAAACTAATCTGTGTGGCTGAAATAGGATGAGGTTTCTGATGCTTAAACAGTGACAATTTCACGGTACAGAAAATATAGGGACAAGAAGACGCACCTGGTGGGAAAGAGCTTATTCTGTCAGGACTTTTTATTAAAACAAAACAAAACAGCAGCAACTTTGTTTCATGTCCAAGCAACTCAAATTCCCCCTGAGGTGGCCAGTCCTGCACCACCAGGAGGGTGTGGTCATAGGAACAGGAAAAATGATCCAAGGAGGAAAACAAAGCACAAAAGATAGAAATATGCCAAAGGAGAGAAAACAGAAGGATGAACCACCACTGTAAAGATAGCAGCAGCATCTACTTCAAGGGTTTTGACTAACTCAGTTAAAAGGCACTGTGATCTTGTAGAAGACGTATTGCTTTGGAAGTCAGGCAACCCGCATAATGTAATCAGCCGGTTTATGCAAGGGTCTTCGTTACTCTGAGCATTATTCTCCTTAACTGTAAAATCAAGGAATTTGTCCCAGAAAAGTGAGATAGGGCTTGGAAGTCAGAAGTACCTGGTTTTGCATCATGCCACGCTTATGTACCGTGTGTGTGTGATTTAGGGTAAATTGCTTCCACCTCCAAGTCTCCAGTTCCTCATCTGCCAGTTTGGGGAGAGATACATCTAGCTCAGAGCATAGTTATTTGGCTGAAATAAAAGAGAGTACCTGAAAGTGTTTGCACCTATTAGGTGCTTGGTTAACATTTGTCTTACAATAAAAAATCTTCAAGATAATCCTGGGGAGGGGTCACAACGAAGAAAAATTAAAAATAGGCTAAAATGCAGAAAAACTCTAAAATTCTATTTTTCTTTCACTTTATCATTGTGTGTGATGCTATTAATCCATTCTAAATGATACGTATGTGAAAAACCTTTCTAAATAAAGGGTGGATGCTGGAAGCCCCCATCAGCAATAAATCCTGAGCCAAGAGCAGTCTTGAAAAGGGATGGGGAAAAAACAGACCGAAATACATGGCTGGCCCACTGCAGAGAGGAGCCAAGAATAATGTAGCTTACCAAATCCAAGAGGTGTGGTTCTGATTTCAATCTGAGCCACTCTTCAAATCCAAGAGATCGGCCCTGAGGACAGAGGGCAGGGCACAGCTCCAGCTGGCAGAAGTTTCTAGTGCAAGTAAAAATCCACGCCATAGCTGGTATAGGAGTGGGTGGTTTAAAAGAGGCCATCCCTGGGGACCGAATGCCAGGCCCAGTATCCAGGACCCCTAAGGAAGAGTCAGGGCCAAGCCCAGGAAGTGGCTGAAATAAGAACTGGATGTCAGAGTACCGAGCAGAAGTCAAGCCAGGAGACCGGACTGTCCATCAGAAGAGAAAACCTTTTCTAGAGCTCACTCACCCAGAAAGAAAGGCGCTGCAAATATCCCATCAGCCCAGGCTCTCGCTGGCTTAAAGATTAGATAGTTCTGAACCTGCAGGTGGGAGAGTTTTAGGGCCCACAGCTGTGGAAAATGGCACTGGCCCTAATTGGTAACATCTGCAGATTGATCTGGGCACTCCTTTCGCCACCAGTCGTAACACATCCCCAACATTCAGCAACCGTAAATATTACCAATGTCCCAGAAAGCAAACTGTCTACAATAGGACACAGTATGTCAGTGAGCAAGGAATTCACCACCGCAGAGACCCGATGGAGAGGGAAAGCAGAGGAGGGCAATGCAAAAGAAGGCAAGTTGGAGATCCCCTCTCAAGACATTTGCTCATGCAAGTAAGCACCAGGTGCTTCCCATACCAACTCCACACTAGTGGCCCCCTTCGTAAATTTTCCACAAAACCAGCAAAGAGGTAAAGAGGACATGTAGGTTCCAAAATCAACCCACAGGCATGTGTCAGAGCCTGAAGGCAGTATTTGGTCTTTCAGGCTAAAATGGAACGGTAAATGCAGATGGGGGGCTTTCCTCTGCCAACCAGGCAGCAATAAGCAATATGGTATTCAACCAGGCAGGGGCATGCACTTAACCCATCATATTAAGGATTCTGCACATAAGGAGAGACATACCTCAGCAGATACAAGAGTCCTAATTTTATCAATAGCAGTCCCCTGGCAGAGGGCATGAGTGATTTGCTTCTAAATGAGATCAAATATTTTACAAGCATAGCTGGAAGAACCTAGCTGTTTAAGCTGGCAGTTTTTAAAATACGAACAATTAAATGTTTGGCTAGAAAAGAATTTTAGAAACTTTCTTTAGGACCAAAGCCAGCTTTGGTAGTTTGAAGCAAACATAGCGTGTTTCATTGTGGGGTTCAGGAAGTAACCTAAAATATTTTCCACCAAATTTGCCTCTAGGTAGTTATAGTGGAGTTCAGTCAGCAATTTCAGTATAATTTGAAAAGAAATAGCAGGTAGTCCCCTTAGCAATTAAAGACGCACCTCAAAACATAAATAAAATGTAGTTAACTTGACCCGATCCTAAAGGTAATCCATCCTGCATGGTGCTGAGAACAGAAAAAGGAAAGTAGTAAAGGAAACAGACGGGCCCTAGTCCTTATATAAAGGAGTTAAGTTTCGTAAGGGTGAAGGAGGAGAGTGTGTGGGAGGGATGACAAAACTGTAACCATCAATCAGCTAGCTGAACTCAAAGCAGAATAAATGACCAGAACCTAAATGGACAACAGTTAAGGGAAACCAACAGGTCTACAGACAGATGACAAAATACTAGTGAGATGGATCATTGCTAGTCCGGAGATGAACCAAGAGAATTTACTTTTAAAAAGTTCAGGTATTGGGGCACTGGGTGGCTCAGTTGGTTAAGTGTCTGACTCTTAATTTTGGCTCAGGTCGTGATCTCAGGGTCATGAGATTGAGCCCTGTGTTGGGCTTTGTGCCGAGCATGCTGGGCTTACGATTCTCTCTCTCCCTTTACTGCCCTTTTTCTCTCTCTTAAAAAAAAAAAAAAAAAAAAAAGGTTCAGGTATTATTGGACCACCTACAGGTATGATCACAGAGAGAAGTTCACCAATTGTATAACATTTTGCTCCAAAATCCTTAAAGGGAGTACTCTCATACTCCCCCGATGCCCCAAATATTCACCACCTAACAGTGGTGATGAGGATATTAAGCAGAGTAGTGAACTGAACAGAACACGGATTTGAAATAGAGAATTGGGATTTAAACCTAATACTGTCAATTCCCAGCATTGTGACCTTGGCCAAACGCCCTCTCCTCTCTAAGCTTCAGTGCAGACAGGAGCTCTCAAAAGGAAATCTTGAAATGGTAACCTTGCCTTGTAGAGTATTCCTGGTTGGAAGTTTTTGTTTTTGTTTTTTCCTTCGGTCGTTTGTTTGTTTGTTTGTTTGTTTATTTATATTTGAGAGAGAAAGAGAGAGGGTGCAAGTGTGAGGGGGGAAGGCACAGAGGGAGAGACTGAGAATCAAGCAAGCTCCATGTCGGCGCAGAGCCCAACACAGGCTCAATCCCATCACCCTGGGATCATGAGCTGAGTAGAAATCAAGAGTCAGACGCTCAACTGACTGAGTCACCAGGGCACCCCTCCTTTCAGTCTTTTAAATACATTATGCCACTCACTTCTCACCTGCAAAATTTCTGCTGAAAATCTGATGATATTCTTAGGGAAGTTGCCTTGTATGTAACCACTTGTTTTTCTCTTGGTAGTACTTTTAAGGTTCTCTCTTTAACTTTTAACAGTTTCATTATAATGTATCTTGGTGTGGATCTCTTTGAGTTCATCTTGTTTGATGAACTCTCTAGGTCTTTTGAATCTGGATGTCTGTTTCTTTCCCCAGGTTAGGGACAGATCCCGCTATCTCTTTGCTGAAGTTCTCACTGCATCCATCCATTCCTTTCCCAAGTTTGATGAGCATCTTAGGAGTTACTTTGAACTCTAGATCACATAGATTACTTATCTCCCTTTCATTAAGTCTTTTTTTTGAGGTTTTTATCTCGCTCTTTCCTTTGGAATATATTCCTGTTTCAACATTTTGCTTGAATCTACGTGTTTGTTTCTATGTGTGAGGTGCAACACCTATCTCTCCCGGGAACCAGGGTTCAGGGCAAGTGTATAAGGTCCTTTCTGAGAGGTACCAGCAAACTATAGCAAGGTGTAGAGAGAGTGTGAAGATGGCATTCCCTGGCCTGTGTCCCTGAGAGCACCTGCATAGCCTGTAGGTATGTGCAAACCTGAAGTCTCTCCCTCCGGCTGAAGCTCCAGGACATGTAAATAGGACTTTCTCACAGAAAGCCTAGGGGTATGTTTCAAACTGCTGTCTATGTGGTGCCCTGGGGGTGACAGCCTGCAAAGAACTGCCTCACCCATTATTATAGTCCCATGGGATCCAGGAACGCAAGCCCCCCTGGCCACCAGAGCCAAGTGATGAAGAAGTATCCTCTGTGTGGCCTGTGCGTGTTCACTTACTTTAGCTGGGCAATGGCAGAGTTCAAGAATCATGTGTACGTGCCAGCTGTAGCAAGGGGCATCTCCCCTGGGATGTGAGCAACTGTTCTTTTACGAATATCACCAGTTTTACTAATCGCTCCCTTCAGGCTGAGTAGGAAATAGAAGTGGCATACTGTTTCTTTGCTCCCTATGGAATAATTTCGGTTTCTTTTAAAAGACCTAGAAAGTCCAGTAAAATAGACAAAAAGATAACAAATTAACTGCCAGATCCTCAAAGCAGAGACAGCACAGATCAAAACAAACCCAAATCCATCAGCCATTGCTAACACCCTATAAACTAAAACAATCTTATTTTCAGAGATCTAGAACCATCAAATTCCCTTACAGTTGTTAAGAAGAAAGCTTCAGTTTTAAGACATTTATCTTTCAGATTCTTCTTTGTGGAGACAATCATCATAACATCTGTGGAAGTAGAGAAAACAGTATGGATATGCATACGAGGTCCTAGAGGAAAACCAGCTGACTACCCTGACAGGCACTAAACAAGTGACAGTGAACCATGGGGGAGTCAACATGGTCCATGACTTAGTTGTAACTCATCCAGAGTCATTCCTGGAACATTTCAGTTCATTCCTGCCTTGTTTGCTCTGCCTGAAAGATATTCTCTGGCCAGTTATTAAAATGGAGCCACCATCCAGTGAAGTGAAGCCTCTTCATTTATTACTCCAAGGAGACCAGCATCACCCAGTTCCACCAATAATGTGACCTCCATGCCACTTTGAGGTCCTCAGACAGAGTAAGATGATCAGAGACAGTGGTATAGATTTCATACCCACTCAGAAACACAAGCTCTTGTTGTTGCTTTTGTTTTCGTTTTGGGGGATTTTAGGGTTTTTAAAGTGTTTATTTAAATTCCAGCTAGTTAACGTATAGTGTAATATTA
This sequence comes from Neofelis nebulosa, assembly GCF_028018385.1. Lineage (NCBI taxonomy): Eukaryota > Metazoa > Chordata > Mammalia > Carnivora > Felidae > Neofelis > Neofelis nebulosa. Next base: position 29,331,111 of record NC_080790.1, read on the forward strand.
GTTTCAGGTGTACAATACAGTGATTCAACACTTCCATACAACGCCCAGTGCTCATCACAACCAGTGCCCCCCCTTGATCCCCATCACCTATTTGACTCATCCCTCCACCCACCTCCCTTCGGGTAACCATCAAGTTGTTCTCTATAGTTAAGAGTCTGTTTCTTGGTTTGCCCCCCTCTCTTTTTCTTCCCTTTGCCCATTTGTTTTGTTTCCTGAATTCTACCTTTGAGTGAAATCATATGGTATTTGTCTTTCCCTGACTGACTTATTTCGCTTAGCCTAATACTCTCTAGCTCCGTCCATGTCATTGCAAATGGTAAGAGTTCATTCTTTTTATGGCTGACTAATATTCAATTTTATATATATATATATATATATATATATATATATATATATATACATATATATATATACACATGTCTTCTTTATCCATTAATCAGTCAGTGGACATTTGGGCTATTTCCATTGTTTGGCTCTTGTAGATAATGCTGCTATAACCATCAAGATATATGTATCCCTTTGAATTGGTATTTTTTTATCCTTTGGGTAAATACCTAGTAAGGCAATTGCTGGATCATAGGGTAGTTCCATTTTTAACTTTTTAAGAACCTCCACACTCTTTTCCAGAACGGCTACACCAGTTTACATTCCCACCAACAGTGCAAGAGGGTTCCCCTTTCTCTACATTCTCACTAGCGCACCTATCATTTCTTGTATTGTTGATTTTTGATATTCTGACAGGTGTTAGGTGATATCTCATTGTAGTTTTGATTTGTATTTCCTTGACGATCAATGATTTTAGAATATGGTCCCTGAACACAATTCTGAGGAATACCTACTAGGACAATAGTAAAACAAACTGACAACAACTGAAAGAAAACAAACAAAAAGCACCTTTGTGAGGTGTGTGGACTAACACCATCAACAATACCTGGGAGGTTTCTAGAACTACAGAACCTTGAGCCCAGCCCAGACCTCATGTGTCTCCAGAATCAGATATCAGGAAATTTGTACATGCATTGAAGTTGAGAAGCCCTATACTAGAGACTCAGTCTTTAATGTAAGTCGGTTGAGAATCATGTTACCAATTTCAACTAAGTCAAAAGAGGAAGAATGAACTAGGAAATTATGTCAAAAGTATCTAGTTCCATGGGAGCCAATTACTAGTTGGTGGGAAGTGGAAACAGGAAGGAATTGCCTTAATCCAAATCAGCTGAACCATTATGGCTGTTATATTTACTATGGCAGCCATGGGTAGGAGGCCCTCCTTGGTGCCCTTAGCTGGGAGATATCACCATGACCAAGGCCAGCTGCCTTTTCTTACACTGCTTCTGTCTGTGAATGTGGAGTGACATGTTAACACCTGCTGTGATAGAAGGTCCATATTCCTCTTCCACAGAAAGAGCCTTATTCCTGAGAACCAGCTCCAGGACAAATCTCTTTATTCTGGCTCCCTTCGTGGAAGATTTTTATCCTCCTAGCATTTGGTGAGAAGGTAACTAGGCTCACAGGAATTGTGGAATACTATTCAGAAAGAGCTTTCTTTGGTTTATAGTTGCCATAGCTTGTTATTCAGAGTAACAAACTCTCTTATTATTGAGAAACAAACACATGGCAGATCAGCTGCATTTCAAGATAAGAAATTCATTGCAATGGAAGTGAGGGATTCTGTGATAGATGCCTTGTATTCACTGCAATTGATCAGTTAAAACTTTTCTCTTATGTTCTTTGTTATAGGGGACTGACCCCTGCAACCTACATTTGCTAAGATTCTTTATCTACTGAATTCCAGTTAATTTGGCCAACGGGAGGCCATGGAAGAGGATTAGATGGGGCATAAGCGGGGAGAAGCCATAGAATTTCTCTTATGGCTCTGGTTTGAGAATTGTCTTCGATATTTGCTGTGGGTCATTATCCAAGGAGCCCTTCCCAAGACGTTTCAACTCATTCAAAAGACCCTCTCACCATGATTCCAGAACTAGCTTAGAAAGACCCCTACCATGGGGATCCCAACTTTTTCCACGTAGCCTTGCCCTTAGGTTGTGGTAACACCACCTCTTTTCTCTGTCCCACCGCCAGAGGAGCTGGGTGTAGCATCCTATTATTGCCTCGTAAGCTCTTCTCGAACCTTTAAAATTAATTTCTTATATCAAATTAATTCTACTGAACAATTTAAAATGGATTTTATTTGATTGGCCTCACCCTAATTGATACACTGACCTTATATTCTATAAGCTTAAGCATCAAGGTCCTCTCTTTGAGAAATCAGGCCCAGCGGGAAATGTCATTGAAATTAACCTTCAGGCTTAGAGTGAGGATCATAGAATTTTATTGCTAGAAAGAACTTTAGGCATCATCTAAGTCTGTCATTTTACAAATGAGGAGTTGTTCCCCAGAGACAGTAAGTACGATGTCCAGTCTCAAACAGTTCTTAAATGTCAATGCCAAGACTAGCTCTGTCCATGTCCAGTATATTTCCACTATTGCACATTTCTTCTGCATGTTTGCTGCCTTCATGAATCCATGGTTTGATGTCAAACTCTGTATAGATATATATTTTAGTACTATTGGCCAAAGTTACCTTAGAAACATTACTGGGCAATCTTAGGGTTCTGTGCTTTACATATAAAAACAAATGGTTACCGAATGTGTGCAAACCTATCAAATGTCATTGAAATTAACTATGAGAACTTACATTAATAATATGGGAGATATTTGGTCTATGTGTATAAAGATACGAGAGACTTATATAAGAATTAAAACATAAAAAAATGACATACTATAAAAAGGAGCATCGGGATCCTAAGATAGCTTAGTGACAATTCTCTGCAGGTAGGATGAGGAAGAAATATGAGTTTAGAATTGAGTAAACATGACAGGCAAAAATTTTAGCAAAGCAATAATTTTCCAAAGTAATGCAAGATTTTCAAGGATATAATGCAACAATATATATTTTAAGAGACGAAGACATTGCTGAATAAACACCCTATGAAGTTAAAGGAAAACAAACATTTATGTTCCTTTCTAATGCACAATGCTCTGAAAGCTGCATCAAACCATCACATTGAAGGGTTCAGTGCAGGGCAGAGACCAGTAGACGAGATAAGAGAAAAAAGAATAAAGTCCTTTAAGTACATTCTGGCATCTTCAGCAGTTCTGGACAGGTAGTAAAATGTTAGGGTTAAAAGCATAGAATCTGGAATGAAGCTACTTGGGCTAAACTATAAGCTCTGCCAATTACTTGTTGTGCATGTTTGTTAGGTTAGTGCAGTCTGCAGTGAAAAATAGACCCAAACATATATTCTTTTAACGCAAGACAAGTTTATTTCTCACTAAAACAGTCTAAGTTTTCCTGATAGAGAGTTTCAGAATGGATTTTGGTGTGCAGGTAATGCTTTGTGCTCTAGGGCTAATTACTCAACTTCTCTGAACTTCTGGTATTTTTCTCTTGTCTAATATTGGAATAATAACAGTGTTCCTGTAGGGCTAAGTGAACCAGTGCATATAAAACACTTATAAAAGAAGTACTCAATAAGAACCAGCTATTAGTAGTAGTGATTGTCCAGACTGGCCCTTTTTTTTTTTTTTAATGTTTATTTATTTTTGAGAGAGAGAGAGAGATAAAGTGGGGAGAGGGAGAGCAACGGGGAGGCATAGAATCCAGAGCAGGCTCCAGGCTCTGAGCTGTCAGCACAGAGCCTGATGTGAGGCTCGAACTCACGGACTGCGAGATCATGACCTGAGCTGAAGTCAGAAACTTAACCAACTGAGCTGCCTAGGCATCCCCAGATTGGCTATTTTTGAAGTTCTGCCTAATACTGATGGCTCCATCCACCCCAAATCAATTAAAGATACAAAAATGTCTACCATAAAAACTTTATTTCTCTAGGAAATTTCTTAAATCTCAGGGTGCATCAGAATCACCTGGAGAGTTTATTAAATCCCATTATGGTTTGGCCCTACTCAGAGAGCTTCTGAGTCAGTGAATCTGAAAAAGAGACTAAGAATTTGCTGTTCCAACAACGGGTGATGCTCCTGGTCTGTGGAGTGCACTCTGGGAACCACCACCCTGGGACAGAAAAGCCTGACCCTACAAAGGCTGAAAAAGATCCAAAGGGCGGGGGGGGGGGGGGGGGGGGGGACAAAGATAATTAACACTCCTACTGTGTGATTCCATATTTTGACCACATCTCATATTTTTCCCTGTAAATCTCTGGTTTTCTTATTCTAGATGAGCTTTCCCTTTTCAAAGAGATCCACGGCATCAGCATACATCTTCCCATCTCTTCTGTCCCCACTTTGGGATCTTGATATTCTACCAGCGGGGGGGGGGGGGGGGGGAAACGTGCCTCTTGGAAGCTCAGTTATGTATTAAGCAATGTTTATTTATTCCCTATGGTGTACAAATCACAATAGAGACATTTTCAAAATTTTATGAGCCCGTATTGTAAAGGGGTCATTTTAATATGGTATCTCATATCGCTTAGCATATGTTTGGCAACTTCCCCCAATCCTCACTTCATATGTGCTTATGGAATGCAAACTAAACTTTGATATTTGCTATGAAAATTGGCTATAATAAGAATATGCAGTGGACTTCAAAGGAGGGATTTTATACTCTCTACCCCCACTGCTTAAAAGACAAAGTCTAAATTATTTAATCCTCAGGTGGCAAAATAGTGGCCAGTTTGAATTTAGTCAGCAGATGTGGTTTTTGTCAGCATGTTATTTTAAAGATTTAAAATTTGGAGATGTTTTGCAGAGTATGCCTGTTCCAGTTAGATTCTCCTCACCACTCCCTTTTCTATTATGATATTGTGCCTACCCCTTGAATATATTCCAATCTGTACCTCATGCTTTGACGACACTTAGGAACTACATTTATCATTCCCCACCACCCTATTCACCTCCATCTTTCTATGAGACTTTCTTTGCTTCTCCTAAACTCACTGACTTATTAAGTGTAAAATATAAAATGTGTTTCAATAATATCAAGTGTACACTTGGAACATAGGCTTAAGTGGCTCCAACCACCTCTATCCTCATTAATAAAATGGGGATAAAGATAAAATCCTCCACATCTTCCAGACAAGATGGTGGTCTAAGTAGATATAACATCTCTTCATCTTGCTACCAATAAATAGTAATTTTGAATGAAATAAATTTTAGAAATCTGAAAGAGATAGCTGACCTCAAAAGCAGAAAAAAAAAATCCTTAGGGAAAGTCATAAAGAGGGTAATCATAAAAAAAAAAAAGATGCTAAACAAGTAGGAAATCTGCTACAACCCACAGGGATATCAGGATCAGATACACACCTTATGGGTAGAGTTCTGATGTTTGGGCAGAGACAGCACTTACAGCCATAAGGCCCTGTGTCTAACAGGGATTGCTATCTAAAGCTAAGAATGAAGAAAGGATTTCAATCTGTCATAGACCAGAAAATCTGCAACTGTGTACCCCAGGTTGTGTTGAGGATAAGCCAGTCAATCTAGGCTCTGAATAAAACTAAAGAAGTCCTTAGCCTGTGTCAAATATGGGCAAGGTGTCCAAAGTTACACTACCAAAATTATGATGAAATTCTGAACCAAAAACTAAAGATCACTCTATGACCAGTAAATCTCCTAGGACAGACATCCCATCATGTTGCCTCCATGATTCAAGGCATATGTGGGTTTCCCATCAAAGACTAAACCACCAAGGTGAGCTCATTAACAAAATGTCCAGAGACATGAGGAAACACATCACCATAAACAATAGAAAGAAAATGCAAGAGTAGAGTATTCATATCTGACAAACTGAAGAAAATCGAGGAATTATAAAGTATCTTAAAATAGATTTTAAATGATCAAAAAAAGAAAAAAGAAAACAATAAAATACATATAATAAGAACAGAACATTTGGAGGGGAGATTAACCAATTTGAAAGAGAATAATATGTTCAAATGTAAATAATATTTAATCCTTTAATTTTTTAACAACATCCCATAGATGCTTAAATGGACACTAGACACAGTAGAAAGGAAAATTTATAAATTTGGAAATAACTGAGGAAACCATCCAGAATACAGCACAAATAAATAAGGAGATGAAAAATATGCAAAAGAAGTTACATGGATGATAAAAAATAAAGAAGCAAAATGGTTTGTTTGGTTAAATTTGTAGACATGAGTCAGCCTCATGCATATATGCGGTATCTCCCAACCAGATAATCAGTAAATATTTGATGAACATTGTCCCATGTAGGGTAAAGAAGAAAATCAAGCTGCTGGCTTCAAACACATTGTAATAGCACAACAATAGTGGTATTAGCAATGATTATATTAAAATGAATATTATAAAATGAATTATAGAATATCAGTTATGCAAGGTGAGTAAGTCCTAGAGATCTATTATACAGCATGGTGTCTCTAGTTAACAATACCATATTGAATGTGCTATGGGTAAAGGTTCTCCAGAGAAATAGATATATCTACATATCTATATAGATCCTGGAGAGGGAGACAGAGAAGTTGAGAGAGAGAGAGAGAGAGAGAGAGAGAGAGAGATGTAATCACGGAGACAGAGAAGTCCCATGGTCTGCCATATGCAAGCTGAAGAACAAGGAAATCTGGTGGTGCAACTGAGTCTGAGTCCAAAGACCTGAGAACCAGGAGTGCCAATGTCCAAGGGCAGGCAAAGATGGATGTCTCAACTCAAGCAATGAGAACGAATTCATCTTTCTTCATCTTTTTGTTCTATTCGGGTCCTAAATGGATTGGATGATGCCCACCTGCTTTGGTGATCTTCTGTACTCAGTTTACAGGTTCAAATGCTAATCTCTTCCAGAAACATCCTCACAGACACACCCAGAAATGTTTTACCAAATATCTGGATTTAGCCCAATCAAGTTGACATATAAACTTAACCATCATATGTACTTAAAAATTTGCTAAGAGGGTAGATTTTATGTTAAATGGTCTTATCACAAAATAAAAGTAATAATATCAATAATAACAGTTAAGAGGACAGGAGGAAACTTTTGGAGAGGATGGATATATTCATGGCATATATTGTGGTGATGATTTCATGGATAGTTATCTCCAAACTCATCAAGTTATATTTATTAAATATGTACAGCATTAAAACACATGCAACATAGTTACATCTCTAACAATTTAGCAGCTGACAGTGCTTGAGAAGGTATTTCAGTTCTGTAAGGCAAACTGCCAAGTTGGTGGCTGGGTTTTTAGTAATAAAATTGAAAAATTATAAAAAATAATATTTGATATTTTAAAAGTTGTGAACTTTTGGACTACAGCTGAAGAAACAATAGAAGGTGGTAAAAATTTTTGTTTTTTAAAAAGGTATTCCAAGTTTTACATTATGGTGTCTGTTTTTTTCACCTGTCCCAACCTTTGTCTTCTCTCTCTATCCTAGCAAGTTTTGGTGCCCTATCCTTGCTTATGCTACTTTTTTTGTTACTTACAATTTCCTCTTTCAGCCAAAAACTATAGAATTCATTTTTTTATCTAAACCAATGTTTCTTTGCTGTGTCTATCTCCATCAGAACCACCAGAGATAGGGGCGCCTGGGTGGTTCAGTCATGTAAGCATCTGACTTCAGCTCAGGTCATGATCTTGCAGTTCATGAGTTCGAGCCCCACATCAGGCTCTGTGCTGACAGCTCAGAGCTTGGAGCCTGCTTTGGATTCTGTGTCTCCCTCTCCCTCTATCCCTCCCCCGCTCGTGCTCTATCTCTCTCTGTCTCTCAAAAATAAATAGATGTTAAAAATTAAAAAAAAAAAAGAACTACCAGAGATAAGTTATAAAATGCCTTCCCCAAATATACTGAATTAGAATCTAGGGTGGGTTCTAGAAATTTTCATGAAAAACCTACTTGAGTGGTCCACAGACCCATAATGATTGATAAATCACTCTTCTTAATGGCTCTCAATATTTCCCTCCTAAAAAAAAAGTCTTCCTAACTGCACTCATCCGAAATTATCACAGCCACCAGGAGATTGTAGGTTCTTGGGTGGTTGGACCAGCCCCCATTCCTTCCACATTGCACTGGGATACTTAACACCATGATTGACAAACACTGACATTCAAGAACTGCATTCCTCCCCATTTACTCAGGTTGCCCAGAATGTGGAACATTCACCCAATCTCCAAAGAATCTGCAATATCAAACTGTAGACTTTCATTCCCAGATCTTATTGATTCTATGAAAATTACCCTTTCTTCTGTGAACTTCAAAAGAAGTAGTCAAGGAACATCCAGTACCTTTGGGTGACTGTTGATATTCTGACTAATCTCTCTCTAAATACTTAGGCTTGGGATGCTATTTATAGTAAAGAAAAATAATGCAATTGGTAACTTGGATGATACTGGATTTTTTTTTTTTTAAATATCAAATTGGTTAGGACCAATTTGTACTTCAAAGCTCTTACAGCCACTTGATTAGGTTTCCTCCATTTGCTTGTCTACACTGGGACACATTTCATCATGCTCATAAGGCAGAATGAAGCTGTCTGTGGACTTTACCAGTCAGGAAGATGAAAGTACAGAACCTCAGCAGGGGCAAAAGACCTGCTGTGCGTAATGAAGCTGAGAAATTGCAATTCTTCTCTCTAGATTCTCCACCAGCCTCTGCATTACCGAGGGCTGCTCATGCTCTCCTCCTTGACTCCTCCACACTTGCCCATGAGTATCTCTGCCCTTGCCCATTTCAACCTTCTGCTTATCTCTGTGGATTTCAGGACAAAGGACAGCTATAAAGCTGTAATAATGGCAGTTACACGTACACTCTGGAGGGAAATTAAAGAAACCTAACCACAGCATTTTCGCAAAACTCTACTCACACGGTCTCCTTTCCCCCACCCCACACTGTTCACAACATCATGGTCTATAGAGAATAAGCCAGGATTCAATTTAAGTTACGCCCAAGACCCGGAGACTATATAAGGCACAGCGCAGTGGGCAAGATGGGCAGGCTGTGAGAGAAATCTGAACTCAATTTAGGTTCATCGGATCTTTCTAATTCTGTTTTTTCATCGGTAAAATAGGGACATTTGCAATGTAATACAAATGCTAACTGTAAAGCACTACTATGTATTATGCATAAAAGAGCTGGCTACTGCCCGCAAGGAACTTATAATTTAATGGTTTCCCTAGTGGTGAGGTAGCCTGAGAATATAGAGCATATCTTAATCCTCTTGGGCTGCCATAACAAAATATCAAAGACTGGCTGGCTTCAACCACAGAAATGTCTTTTCTCACAGTTCTGGAGGCTGGAGGTCCAAGATCACGGCATGATTTCTGGTGAGAATTCTCTTCTTTTTAATTTTTTTTTTCAACGTTTTTTATTTATTTTTGGGACAGAGAGAGACAGAGCATGAACGGGGGAGGGGCAGAGAGAGAGGGAGACACAGAATCGGAAACAGGCTCCAGGCTCTGAGCCATCAGCCCAGAGCCTGACGTGGGGCTCGAACTCACGGACCGCGAGATCGTGACCTGGCTGAAGTCGGACGCCTAACCGACTGCGCCACCCAGGCGCCCCGAGAATTCTCTTCTTGACCAGCAAATGTCTTTTCACTGTGTTCTCATATGGTGGAGAGAGAGAACAAACACAGTCTAGTGTCTCTTCAGATAAGGGCAGTAGTGCCATCATGAGAGCCCCACTCTGGTGGCTTCATCTAAACCTAACTATAGGCACACCTCATTTTATTGGTCATCTCTTTATTGTACTTTGAGGATATTGTGTTTTTTATAAATGGAAAGCTTGTGGCAACCCAGTGTATGGAGGTCTGCCGTGTTGAACAAATCTAATGGTGTCATTTTCCAACAGCATTTGCTTTCTTCGTGTCTATGTGTCACATTTTGGTAATTTTTAAAATATACCTGACTTTCTCAGTATCGTGATATTTATTATGACGATCCATGATCAGTAATTACGACTTGTTGAAAGTTCAAATGGTGGTTATTAGACTTTAATAATATTTTTAACTGAGGTATATACATTGCTTTTTTAGACATAAAGCAATTGTACACTTAATAGACTACAGTAGAAAAGACTACATAGCTTTTATATGCACTGAGAAGCCACAGAATTCATTTGACTCACTTTACTGCAATATTTGCTTTATTGCAGCGGTCTGGAACCAAACCTACAGTATCTCCCAGGTATGCTTGTAGCTCCCAAACACTCCATCTCCAAAAACCATCACATTGGGAATGAAGGCTTCAGCATACGAATTGCAGGGAGAAACATCAGCCCTTTACAGACCACCACCATGCCCATCTCTCGTTTGACCCTCACTCTTGGGACTAGTGTTAGATACCTTAAAATGAAACTAAAAATAAAGGTTCTCAGGAGAGCAAATTGGAAAAATATGAAAATTGTCCTTACATCCTGTTCCCTTTGTAGTACTGTATGACTCTCCCAGACTGAGGAATATGCACCATTAATGTTCTTAACAGAAGGGGGCTGGTGAGAGAGGGGCCTGCATAGCTCAGTCTGTTAAGCATTTGACTCTTGATTTCAGCTCAGGTCATGATCTTATGGTTCATGAGTTCAAGCCCATGTCAGGCTCTGTGCTGACAGCACAGAGTCTGCTTGGAATTCTCTCTCTCCCTCTCTCTCCACCCCTCCCCTGCTCACGCTCTCTCTCGCTCTCTCAAAAAATAAATAAGTAAACATTAAAACAAAAAAGAAGGGGGCTGGTGAGATGTTCCTTCCTATGAACTCAAGGTGAACAATAATAAGTCATGTAACCTATTGTTGAATGACTTCAGTTTACATCTCAGAAAACTCTTGTGAAAATAAAATCAGTTCTTCCATCCTGAGTTCATATAACCTAAATGCAGTGATGCAGTGCTCGGGCTACAAGGGCTGAAACCAGAGTGCTTTCACATATTGCTAAAAAATCTCATGTAAGGTGTTATGGGTTGAAATATATCCCCCCCCCAAAAGATACATTGAATCCCTAAACCCTAGTGCATAAGAATGTGACCTTTCTTAGAAAGAAGTTCTTTGAAGATTTAGTTAGTTAATATGAGATCATACCGGATAAAGTGGAGCCCTAATTCAATATGATTGACATCTTTGTATGGCCATGTAAAGACAGAGACATGGGGAAAACACATGTGAGCATAGGATTGGAGGGATTCATATACAAGCCAAGGTACATCAAAGACTTCCAGCAAATGACCAGAAGTTAGGAAAAGGGAAAGCAAACTTTCAGAGGGAATATGGCCCTGCCATAATCTTGATTTTGGACTTCTAACCTCTAATACTATCAGCCAATAAATTTCTGTATTTTTTAAGCCATCCATTTTGTGGTACTTAGTAACAGCAACCCTAGAAAATGAATACATAAGAAAACATGTCTGTGGGCTAAAAATAAGAAGAAGGTTCCCTGACTTACATTAGGCAATAAATCTACTAGAAGATAGTAATTCCTTTTCTTGTTTTAGGATATCCTGGGAAAGAGCAATACTAACGACAAAAGGGAAAGGCTCAGGATTTTTCCAGTTGACTCTGGGGTTTTGTCAGATTAGAAGGACAAATCTCAGTCCATTAAGGTTGCTGGCATGGGTCCCCTCCAACTCTGAGCTTCTCTAATTCTCAGAAATGGGTAGTTCTGTGGGATACTGCTCATATTGTCTCCGGCATGACAGAATGTTCTGATCATGCAACATTCCTTCATGCAGTGCCCCTGCTAACTGATAACAGGTGGAAGGTGGAACGGATATGAGCTTCCCTCTGATTTAGCTCTACAGAGCATCACGGCTTACCTCCTAGCAAGCTACTATCATTTGAATGGCCCCCTCTCAGCCTGAAGACACCTAATATCCTTTATCCTACCACAAGGTATTGCCTTCTACCAAGAGAATGGCCAAAGAAGTCAGTTAAATTAGTCTCCTCAGCTCTGGTGCATATTCCTTTTACTCTACTCATTCGTCTCCTGACTTTTCCATTCCCCTTAAATCTCCAGACCCTGTCCCTGAGACCTCAGATGGGATTTGGGCTTGCCTCCCCTCCTCCCTTGTTTGGCAGCTCTATTCCAATATCCTGATCACACCTGCTTTCTGCTGCGGGTACCAGACAACTCGGCAGGAGCTGCTTGTTCAGCTCTCCTCTCCCACTGCTGACTCCTGCCTCCCCAGTTCTACCGGTCTTGTCTCCTGCCTGCTGCTCAGATGGTTCTTGGCACTCACTTCCTAGTTCCTAATGTTGCATCCTCCAGATTCGTTTACTCACTCCCTTATTGCCAACGCTGAAAAACCAGCCACGTTGTTTAAGGAATATCCTCATAAGGCAGTAGTCTTTACCTCTTCAGAAGCAGAATAGTTGACTTCTGGCTGGGATTGCAGGGGGGTTAGCCTACTGTAAACAGACACCTTTCCTGCTGTAGCTACCTGTGAGTGTCATTGGGCACAGGACAAGCAGAGCAGAATGCTTCCTTTGTGTAGGAGATGGAAGAAAGATGTCATACCTCTATTGACTGACCCACACCTATCTGGACCAGCTCCAGACAGAGGTTAATGTCTCTTGAGTGGTTAAAACATTTAGAAGAGGGCTAAAGAACTGGCCATTGCTAAAATACTTCATTTACTCACTCATTTTCCTGCCCCTTATCTGCTATACTGCCCCTTATCTGCTATACCTACTAGAGAGATTTTAATAGATTTCCTTAGAAAGACACAAAAATGACTTGATTTCTATGGACCAAATGTTCCTGCCCCACCAAAATTCATAGGAAGTCCTAATCACAAGTGTGATGGTATTTGGAGGTGGGGCCTTCAGAAGGTAATTAAGTTGAGATGAAGTCATGAGAATGGAGCCCCCATGATGGGATTAATGTTCTTAAGGGAAGCCGAGGGAGGAGCATGCTCTCACTCTCTCTCCCCACCCCCTCTCTGTTTCCTAGATGAGGATAGAATGAAAAGGCAGACATCTGCATGCCAGCAAAAGAGCTCTCACCAGAACCACACCATACCAGCACCCTGATCTTGGGCTTCCAGCCTCTAGAACTGTGAAAAGTAAATTTCCGTTGTTCAAACCACTCAGTCTATGGTATTTTCTCATAGCAGCCCAAGCTGACTAAGACCCTGATAGACTACCTTCACAAATGATCAGTTTACTGAAAATTTTTACTATTTTCATCTAGAAAGCAGAGTAAGGAGAGAGTGGCAAAGGTAACACGTTTGTATGAGTGGTAGGGTTGACAAACCCTAAAATAAGGCAATGAGGTGATACACTGACCTCTGATCAAGGAGCATCACTCTGGACTCTCCAAATAGGGGGCACTTGGAACATGTAAAAGACCGAGGAAGAACAGATACCACAAGGACAATGAGAAGACAACAAAATTTTAGATACATTGCAATTTTGCATAGGCAAGTCTTTCTTCATGTTGTTTTGCACAGCCTTGCTCCTCCCCTCCAGAATAAATAGAATCAACCCAGGTGTTTTATCGTCCAGCTGGCTGGATAAGGGCCGCCAGGCTCAGACAGCCAAGGATTTCTGAACATTTGATTTGTGGCTGCAAATCCAACTCACTCTTGAGCATCCAAAAAGATACAACTTCAAAAAGAAGGCATGGATTTAAAATGTTTTTCATCGCATGCTATTCTGGCTTCAAATTTCATTCTTCATCTGAAAGTTGTTTTGTCTCCAAAAGTTTGAAGAATCAAAATCACTGTTGTGAAATGTCCCCCAGTCCCATTCAATCTGCTTGGTTATGTAGCTGGATATCTGTTTTGTAAGCATTTATCACTTTAATAGGAAAGGCCTGAAGGGGAAAAAAGAGAACTTGTTAGGATTTATTTTATTTATTGTAAAAGATTCTAGCCCCTCGGTCCCAGATATTGTCTCTTTAGCTCATTCTCCTAAGTCATATTTAATTTACTTCAGAAGCAATACATATTTTGTGTCACATAGTCTATTTAGCTGAGTTGGGTTGTTTTATTATCCACGACTATTTCCTTCTGTGATATATACCCACTCACAAAATTCGAAGGACTCCTCTTGCTGTATAGTGTTTTCTATACGGTCTTTAATTCATAATCCATCTCTGTAAAATCAAATACACCTTCGATATTTACTTTTAAAAGAGTTATTATTATTTTAGATCCAAATGATGAGAAATATAAACATGGTAATCATTGGCTTCATGCCTTTAATTCATGAAAACATTTCACAAGTCCTCCAAGCATATGCTCACACTGAGCTTTTATTGCACACCCTGAGATAGGCAGGTATTCCACACCTAAAGAAGCAGAGACTGTAGCTGGCACATGACCAAAGATTATGTCGGCTATCAGGTTATCATCTATGTTTCCCTGTCTACTCCCTACCTTTTAAGGATCTTGGACTCCCAGTTTTCCACACTCGTTGAGGCTAGTGGTAGTTTTCCCCACTGGCCAATAAACACTGGTTCATGAAGAAGTGTGTATAGATTGATGACGTAATTAGTGGAATCTTAGAAACTGTGATCTTACAAACAAAACCAAGTCATGGGAGATATGCAGAATCTGGGTTTTTTTTAATATCCACAAAAGAGCTGTCGCCGGCCATAAAAGAATATAAAAATAATCCAGCAATCAACCCATCAGGGAGAAATTGGTTAGAGGAAGTGAAGTTGCAGACGCAAATCAGGTGAAAAACATTTGGTAAGATGTAACTGGAAACCAATAGAAATAAACTGAGTTTAAAGAGTTTAGACCAAGAATCACTGTTGTAACAGCAGCTAGATACAAAAGTGTACGTTCCCTCACTGGTGAAAGATGAGTAGGCTTCATCCACAGTCCAGACAAAAACCCTCAGGGGTGCCTGGGTGGCTCAGTTGGTTAAGCGTCTGACTTTGGCTCAGGTCATGATCTCACGGTTTGTGAGTTTGAGCCCGCGTCCGGCTCTGTGTTGACAGCTCAGAGCCTGGAGCCTGCTTCGGATTCTGTGTCTCCCTCTCTCTCTGCCCCTCCCCTGCTCACACTCTGTCTCTCTCTGTCTTTCAATAATAAATAAACGTTAAAAAAAATTTTAAAAAAAACCCTCAGGTCAATAAGCTCTCCCATTCTTACGGAATGGAAACTTCGACTTACCTGAAATAGTAAAGCTATTTCCTTACTGAGAAAGAGAATCTTAACTCTGGCAAGGCTTAGAATTAAGTACACTGATGATTAAATTTACTTTGTACTTTACAAAGTCAAAGGATGAAAGAACTTAAACATATTTTAAAGCGTTTAAATAAATTGAATAGACTAAGCTTAAAATGAGTCTGATTATTTAAATAAGTTTATTCATTTCAATTTGGATTGACTGAAAATTATCGCACACACCCCCCCCCATAGTGATCCTTAAAGTTTACTAGTTTAATAAACAGTAAAATCAGATCTGTTCATTAAATTTAAAGGCTTAAAGAAAACCGGGTTTTAAACTATTACTTTAATAAATGAAATTCTAATTTAAAATCTATAGCAGCAATCATTGTTATTTTTTTCCTTGCTCACAAAAGCACTTCCCTTGCAATCAACTCCCAGGAGAAATAAATAAATAAATAAATAAATAAATAAATAAATAAATAAATAAATAAACAAACAAACAAACAAACCTCACAGGAACACATGACATCCTGGCCAGAAAAATGTGAAAATATCTGCCCGGTCATAGTGAAATAAATAATCAGTTACCTGAGGCTCAGCATCCGCTATCCTAAAGGGCCACCTGGAGCCAGCCTTAGCAAGTCTCCCTGCCCACTGTTGTTCTCTCTCATCAAGGAGAAAGGGGACAAAGCAGCTGGTCCTTGACTTGTCAGAGTTCACAAAGAATGCCGAGGTGATTACAACAGAAACAGGTCAGGGGGAGGTGGATGAGGTTGAATATTTTGATTTTGAAAGACAAAACGCACCAGGTAATTACAGAGATGACTATTCAGGCTCTTGCATTAGGGGGAAAACAGTCATTAATGAGAAAGTATAAAAGAAGATAGAGAAAGCCTAGAGTTTTATAAAACAGCCTAGAGTCGTGGAGGAGGGTGGAATTGGATCATGTCTTAGAATATTCCCTGGCAGGTGGTTTTTGTGGTTAGCCTAGTGATTTCTCAAAACAGAATAAAAGAGGGGTGGAAGGCTTTTCCAACCATCCTTGCTTTACAGAATCCCAAAACTCAGATGAAGTTCAACACTGTTATCACAAACATATGTACATGAAACTAGATGTTCAACAATGGTTGTGACTTGAAAAATCAGTGCCCTGGAAAAAGCTGAATATTTGGTTGTCACTTTTTTTTTCTTTCTTTCCTTTTTTCCTCCTTTTATTTTTGTCACAATGAAACTATTAGTTTGAAATATTTTTTGCACAAAACTCCATACAAAACAAAATTTCATGTAAGTTTCTGCATTGAAAATTAACAATTTGTGTCCTCTCATGAGAAATATGACCCTTTATTCTGAGATGATGTCTTATTTTTTTAATTAAAATTTCCTGTCATTTAGAAAATGATGGTGATGTATATCTTTATAAGTATTTTTAAATAAAGTTAATAACTATATATTTGCAGTCCTAGTTTTTTGTTAATTAATTTAGTCATTCAAATCCAAAAGCATGGAAGGTATTTTTCTGCAAAGAAATGCAGTTGGAGGGAACACAGAGTCTTAAAATTTACTTTCAATGATGCTTTCTGCAGTGCTCTTTTATCATGCAAATTTTCGAAGAGAATTAACATGATATCATCAACATCTACAGTTTTCTTAGCAATTTCCAACTGGGATGACCTGGGACAGCTAAAGATTAGAATTTTTGGAAAGAAAGAAAGAAAAAGAAAAGGGTCACCTTATGAGGAGGTAGAAGAATGTTCAAAATCCATTTGACTTGCATTACAGTTTGCCAAAGACTGTATTTAGGCACTGCTTAGCTACAGTTTAACATTTTTAATCTTTCATTCCTGTCAGAAAAAAAAATGATAATAACATTATTCAAGCTCATTATCCTCTATTCTTACTATAGGAAATTGGAGTACCAGCTTGAAAGTTGAAGGATCCAGTCTAGAAAAATCCATAAAGGCAAAAGTCAGAGCAGGGATTCAGTCATGAACAATGTGTGACAAATTAGAGGTAGCCAGAATCAGGCACAAGAAAGATCTGGTTGGGGGGACGGACAGGCAGGCAAGATGAGTCCTACCATCAGTCATAGCTAGAGACAAATAGTCAATATCACATATATCCGTGGTGAGTAAGAGGTGAGCACTAACATCTTGCCATAAGTAAAAGTACAGGTCAGAAGATAGGGTTGGGTAGATGAAACACACTAGGATACACGGTTAGGACCTACATAGCAGAAGTTAGACTTTATGAAGATCTAGAGAGGAAAACCAAGAAATGGACTGTCAGGTCAAATGGAATGAAAAGGAAACCTAGTTAACTATAGCACATGGCCTGATAATTACAACCATGCAACCAGGCAGAATAAGACTAAATAATTTTGCTGCCTTAAAATGGAATCTATAGGTCTAAGAGTATCTATCTCTGTAACATAGAGGGATACTAAGCGCTTTAAGTAAAGATGACTCAAGATATAGAGAATAGAGGAAATTATAACAAAAATGAACAAGCAATTTGCAAAATTAGGACCATGTGGCAGTTTGCTTGGGTATCTGGAACGGGGACCTACAGAAGATAACTAGGCAAACTTTGAGAATCGTTAATCATAGACAAAAGATTGCTCTATATTACCCAAGTCACAAATATTTTATATATTTCCTATCCAAAAAAGGCATTGACCTCAAAATGTAGGAACTTTGAAGAAGAAGCATCTGAATGGAATGGAATGATGTGACATATTCCAAGGAATCCATAATGATTCCTAGGCCCTGGGCTATGCTACGAGAAAATAAATATATTAAGAAAAAGGGAAAAAATATGTGTTGGAGATATAATGTCCTAGTCATATTGATTAATTGACTAAGCTATATCTAAGAGTGTCCATATTATTTCCATCGGGAACCAAGCTCTTTCTATAAAATCTTTTCTCATAAAAAAAATTCAAGTGAAAAATAAAACAATTGGCTATGATAAACATATAGCCCTTTTTCCAGGATGTTTTAACAAAGTCCTTTCCAGTATTAAAGGTTTTTCTCCTAACATCTGAAAGATAAAATACCCTTGGGTTGATTGAACTGAGTAGACCCCAGAAGTTCTACCTACACCTCTAAGGCAAATATCCTTATTGAAGCCATAACTTAAGTACACAAGGTTGGCCTTTTAGTGTATTACAACATGATATGCTACACACAGTAAGGTGTAAGGTCCCCACAAAAGTGCTATACACAGCAAAGTACAAGGTTCCCACTAAAGTCCAAATCTTTTTACTTACTTAATATTACAGAAGAAAAATTAGCAGAAGAATGGAGGAGAAATAACATGCATGGACCATCTGCTATATAAAGGGCAGGGTGCTAAGGCACTTCTACTTATATTACCTTAATGTATTCCTCACAACCCATTGTACTTCAGTTATTTCTAGATGAACTATCTCGGTAATTCCTCATAGGCATTGGTAAATGTATTACCTTACTTATCCCCCAAAAAAGTTTGGGGGTCAGAGGTTTTTATTCAAATTTTATAGATGAGAAAAGCAAGGCTTAGCTACATTAGATAGTAAGTCACAAATCACAGTTAATGAGACCAGAGAGAACACATTTCAACCTAGACTTGCTGGACCTCAGAATCTGTGCCTTTCTAACATCTGACTGTCTTTTAGGAGTCACGTCTCCAATGCATGCATTTGCCACAAAGGCCAGCATGAACATGGCGTAGTTTTGTGTAACACCCTAGTCGTTGGTATCAGCAAGGCCATCAGGAAATATTATAATAGAAATGAGCTTAATTTTTGATCCTTTCCCAAATCCATTTTTTTCCTTTCTTCTCTCAGTTATAAGATTCCCCCCCACACTTCCACGAAGCATCTGAATTTTGCTGCCTGCCTCCACCTCTTATCTATGCTATACTCAAATCGGCTTGAAGATCAGAATATTAGTTAGAATTAGGTTAGCCTAAAAACAAGTTCAAATAGCATGCTTAAACTATTTAAGCATGTATTTAAATTTATTTAACTCTCACATAAAGAAGACCATATGCACAGCCTCCAGGGCTAGGATAGCAGCTTCACCCTACCGCCAGTGTTCCAGAGTTCTTCTGTAGTTCTTCTCCACCTTCCTTAGTATGTATATCCCATCCTCAAATAGGCTGCATGGTTCAACATGCCAACTGGAGCTCAAGTTATCACCTCCATATTTCCAGCTAAATGTACAACTTCTAAAAAGGGAGAATTCCCAGAAGTTCCATATGACAACTTTTGCATATACTTCTGTATTCATTTCCTAGGTGTTCTATAACAAACTACCATAAACTGAGTATCTTAAAACAACAGAAATTTATTTTCCCACGGTTCTGGGAGGCTAGAAGTCTGAAATTAAGGTATCAATGGGGCCATTCTCCCTTTGAAATCTTGAGTGGAATCCTTCCTCGCCTCTTTCTAGCTTCCGGTGTGGACATTAATTCTTTGTGTTCTTTAGCTTATAGTTACCATCTCTGCCTCTGCCGTCACATGGTGTTCTTCTTTTATTTGTGTCTTCTTGCGGTGTTTTCTTCCCTTTGTTTCTGTGTCTTCTCTTCTTATAAGGACACCAATCACTGGATTGAGGCCCCCATCTATCCATTATGATGTCATCTTAACTCGTTATGTCTGCAATGACCTTATTTCCAAATAAGGTCAAATTCTGAGGTGCTAGGGTTTAGAAATTCAACATATCTTTTTGGGGAACACAATTCAACCCGTAACAATCTTAGTAGACAGGATTTGGTTACATGGCCACAACAATATGCAAGCATGAGGGAAAGTGTCAACATTGGCTAAATATATTACCATACCAAATTGAACTGGTGCTATTACTAAGGAAGAAGAGAACAGATGTTGATTCTCTGCTTATCAAATAGCATTTGTCATTGAGCACCTACACAGCATCTAGTACATTGCATGGCACATAAGAGACCCTCACTAAACATTTTTTGAATGGACAAGTGAATGAGCAATCTATACTTATGTTGATGAGAAGAATATACATGATAATGGGTCAAGTTTATAAAGCACAGTAAATTATAAAGCCCTAAAACTGGAAATTCCAACTTTATCCAGAGAAGATATACTTTACAATTCTTAGAGATATCTTAACAATCTAGAATAAAGAGCCTGTAAAAAATTCCGAACCCACTGGCTCACAATCTGAAAATAATATAAGCCATAGGTAAGGAGGCAGAGAGCTTTCTGCCTACACTCTATCAGCAATCCTTAACAACTGGTAGTGGTTGGGTCTACCCAACTGGGCATACAAGATGTAAAAGCAAAGAGTGCAAACAGGAGGCCCAGGAACCAAATCCAAAGATCCTTAGGGTACAACAGTGTTTTTTCTTTTCAAAATTTTAGTTGACTGCCAGCTTTTAAACACGGGGGGATTCCAGATAGCAATACACATTTCCAACGTTTCACTGAAAATCTGAAGATCTGGTTATTTTGAACCCAAATACATATGTAGAAATTGTTGACTGAGTCTGAGCACCAGCTGTCCACTTAAGATGGGAAAAGCATTTTTTATGTTTCTAATGGCCTGTCTTCACAAATGTATGCTTTTTACTTGAACTCTCAAGGTATTTGAGTTTGTCACTACCGGTCTGGAAAATCCAGTGGAGGTGATCACATATACATGAATGTCCTCAATTGTAAAGCGTTAGTTTTTATTAGCAAATAGTAAAGGTACTGTAGCAATAGATATGTGACACGGAAAAATAAGCTAATTATCTCTAAATTGTATAATATACTACTCAGTCTTCTTTCTCACAAGAATGTTGAAAGTAGAAAGATGTGTATTTCTTTTCATCTCACGCTTTGGTGTCATGAACTGGTAAGTTCACCAATGAATAAAGGAAATTAATGTGATGGTCTTAAAGAAACATGTGGATATTATATACCTATTTCCTGAAGTATTGAAAAAACACAAACTGAACGTATTGGCAAGAATTATTCATAGCAATGAACTGTAGCAGGGAAAAAAAAAATAGGCACAAATCCCTGCCATCATAGAAAAAGGAGAGAAGAGAATAATAAATAAATAATTTAAAATATAATAGTCAAATTGTGATGACAGGTTTTAAGAAAAATAAAGCAAGGAAAGGGAATAGGAAGATCTGAGCCAATACAATATTTAGAAAGTTACTTAGAGAGAATGTCACGTAAGAAGGCAATACTCAAAGGTGATGAAAAAATAAGCCATGCAATATCTTGGAGGAGAAACTTCAGAGCAGAGCGCAAGGGACTTGAGATGACAGGGGCATGACTGGCATGTTCAGGGGATGCAAGGGAAGAAAAGTGTCTGGATGAATGAGCAAGAGAAAGAATTATAGGAGATGAGGCCAGGCAAGGTGTAGGAGGATGAATCATGTAGGCCTTTATGTGTCATTTTAAGTATCTTGGCTCTACTCTGAGGGGGCTAAAAGCCAGAGGTATGATATCACCTGATATTACATTTTAAAGGCATCATTTTGGCTGCTGTGTTGAGCTAGACTGTAATAGGGAAAGGGAGGAAACAGGAATATTACTTAAGGAGAGTATCCAGGAAAGAGAGAATGTTGGCTTGGACCAAGATAAAAGCAAGGGGAATAGTGAAGAGTCCTCAGATTTGGAATATATTTTAAGGTAGGATTTGCTAATGGATTGTATGTGCCATGTAAGGGAGAGGAGTTAATGATGACACCATGTTTTTTTTTGGCCTGAGAAACTGGAGACTAAAGTAACCATTTACTAAGATGGAGAGGACTAAAATGATCCCATTTCGGGTGAGGCAGGGAGGGGAGGGGCCAGATTGGGAATTTACTTTAAGACAGTTTCAGTTTCAAGTGCTTGTTAGATATGCAAATAGGCTAAAAATGTCTGGGCTAAAGATTAATTTTGGTATTCTACTGTATAAAAATGATAATTAAAACCATGACACCAGATGGTATGACCAACAGAATGTGTGAGAAAGAGCATCAGGGGTGCTCTAATATTTAAAGTTTGAGAAGATAAGAATAAGAATAGGGACAACAGTGAGTTAGGAGTAACATCAGAAGTATGGTGTTCATGGAAGCTAGTATAGAAGGTATTTCAAGGAGGAAGGTTGACAACTGGGTCAAATGCAGTGGATAAGTGAAGAAAAATCGAGACTTAGAACTGATTATTGGGTTTAACAAAGAAATGAAATTCAGTGCCTTGAAAGTTTTGATAGGGCAGTTGATGGAAGCAAAGCCCTAACTCATAGTGTTCAAGAGAGAAGCTGGACATACAGGCAGCAGGTGTAGACACTGATTTCAACTATTATTCTCTAAAAGGTGACAAAGGAGTGGTAAGAAACTAAAGAAGAATGTGGAATCTAGGGAGGTCTTTTGGTTTTGATTTTTGTTTGAAGATGGGAGAAATTACAGATACTAAAATGTTTAGTATGATCTATGGAAAGGGGGAAATATTTGAATTAGGAGAACAACAACAAAATGTCTAGGCTGATATTCTGAGCTGGTGAGAGGAAAGTAGATCAGATGCACAAATAGACAGTTAATCTCCACTAGGAGCATGGTCAGTCTATCCATGTGAGATGGAAATCATAACATATGGGTCCAGATGTAAGTAGATACATGGATGTGGTAGTGAGAGCCTCTAGACATTGTCTTTTGATTTACATTATTTTCTGGGTGTAGTAAAATAAAGAAATCAATTAAGAATGAAGGTGGAACACTAGAAGTCTGAAAAAGAGGGAAAGGTAGAAAAAACAGGCCTAGTAGAGTGAGAGTGAATGAATGAGGGCAGTAGGGAGGATGGCTTGGCAGCACTGAGAATCCACTTACGATCAGACGTCATGAATTTAAAGTGAGACCAGACAACTTGGTTTTGTATGTAACTCCAACTGCAGGAGCAGGGACAACATAGGTAGAGAGAAGTATTTAACCATGTTTGGAAATTGCCAGACAAGTATGATAAAGTGAGATGGGTAAGCAAGTTGAGGACATATGCAAAGGAGAGTTTTAATGTCCAATGATAGAATCTAACTTGAATAAAGATGCAGTTGTAGATATAAGAGGGTGGTAAAGGAGGGTGAAAAGTGGAAGAACCCATAGATTATACCAATGAGCTCAAAGAATTGTTGAATTGGGGGTTCTAGCAAAGATGAGATGAAAAGATATGAAGAGGTGCTTGGAAAGTGTGATGCTTGAAATTAAGGCTACAAAGATGTTATTATTTTTTTTTTTTGGTAATGATGTCATCTAGGATATGGCCACAGGAGTGAATGATTGTGGAAGGGGGAAGGACAAGATCACTGGAGGAGAGATGGGCAAAGAGGTTTGAGGCTGGATTATTAGAAGAATTAACTAAATTGATATTGAAATCACCAAGGACCATAATGAATAATGTTGCAGAATTTGACAGTTGGCAAAGAGCTAAAATCTTCTGGGATCAAGGGATTTGGACATTAGGGTCAGGGAATGACTACAAAAAAGTGGGATAGGTAGTTGTTGGAATGTTTTGATCACATGCTTTTTAACACTTAGTGATTATAGGGGAAAAGGAGGAGAAATGATCTGGAAGAAGTTATAATGAGCAAAGACTCTATCCCAAGGCCAGTGCTATAAGAAATGTGGGAAAGAAAATAACTACTATTTGAATGGCAAGTAGGAAAACAAAAGAAGCAGGGAAAAAGATAAGTATTCAGAGAAGAGTTTCAAAATATGAGTGATATAAGCTCTTAATATAACTCTTACAAGCTCTTAAATATCTATGAATTCCATAAGGCAAGGTGAAAGTTACGAAGTGGGATGGAAACAAAGGAGAAACAACATGAGGTTGACAGCCCAGAGGATGAAACTTGGTATTCCTGTGGTAATTGACATAAACAGTGACAAAAGACAAATGGGTTAGTCTAGATAGAGCTGGGGCTAGGATTGGGGAAGAAGGAGGCACTGGCTTCCAGGGGCAAAATTTAAAGGTACACCAAATGAAAAAAAAAAAAACTATGATGAGCAAATGATCAGAATTTTACATAAAAATTAAATTAATATTACTGATTTTTCCTCTCACCCCAGACTCCAATATGGCTAGGCATGGCATTGTTATTAATCTATGTCTTTTTCACATTAATTTTGATTTTTTAAAATATGGTATTCAGGGGCACCTGGGGGACTCAGACAGTTAAAAGTCTGACTCTTGATCTCAGCTAATGGTTTGGGAGATCAAGCTCCGCACTGACAGAGCGGAGCCTGCCTGGGATTCTCTCTCTCCCTGTCTCTCTGCCCTTCCCTTGCTGTGCTCTCTCACTGTCTCTCTCTCTGTCTCTCTCTTTCCTCTCTCTCAAAATAAACTTTATAAAAACATTAAAAATATTTAAAATATTGTATTGAAATAATATTTATCTTGTATACTGAGATTTTTCTGGCATCTCTTTAATTTTTAGCCTACCTCTTCCCTCCTCAAGTCACTGCTTCACTGGCCTCACCCTGGTCCTGCTCTGAGACTGGACAAAAGTGGTTAGGAGGGGCTGTGAGCGCTTTATCAATAGGGAAAAGCAGAGCATGCTGAGTCCTAGAGTTCTGTGTTCATTTCTGCCAATGGTAGCATGGTGGTTTTAGCTGGAATCCGCACATTTTCCTCCTGATTCTCAACAATAAAGGGATTGAGGCCAAGGGAGGACCTATCCCATTATCACTGTAAATTCATTTGTCTTCTTTAGGATATCAAGGATCTGAGACCTAGATTCAGAGAACATGGTGTATTTGATGTGCCTTGACAAGTTAGACGCTGCCTCATTGTCCATCAGAGAAAGAGGGGAAAAGATCCCTAGATGATGGTCTAAATCTATGCCACTGTTTCTTAGATGTGACTCGTTGCTCACTTACAAGCAGGACCAGAAGAATCCTTAGGAAAATATAATTTGCATGTGTATTTATCTAACACGTAACTTGTCCAAAATTGATCTCCTGATTTCCCACCCCTCCCCCAAACTGCTGTACCTGCACGTCTTCCTCATCTCAGTCAATGGCGGCTCCATCTGTCATGTTCCTCAGGACACACTCCACATGGTACTGTTTCTCCAGTGCCTGTAATGATCATTAAGACGTAACAGCTAAACAAACGAATACAGCATGTATTATGACCAAGGGCATGTGTTTATCTGGGGAAGAAATAACACGTGGCTAAGATGTGAATGTCGTGGTGAGAAAACTTAGAATAAAGTTGATAACAAAAGGCATAAAACTGTACTGCATTTGTAGCTCCAGCCCATTCCAGAAAGCTATAAATCACTGTAAACATATATATGCAATACAACCAGGTCGAAAATTTGGAAGAAGATTGGGAGATGGTGAAATAAAGTTAGGAAAAAGAAAATGGAGCTGGCAGTATTCAAGAGACATACCAAACGTTCTAGAAGGTTTCTTAGAGATAAGTGGCATATTTGACTCTGAGCTTGCTGGTAACTAGTGTAAAATAAAAACATCTTCAAATCTTCACTCTACAGATCTTGTAAGAATTTTAAAATAGTAATTAATAATGAGTAATAATAATAAATCTTCAAAGGGGAAAAAATGTACTTGATAATGAGACCTAAGAGAACTTCTTCTGATGAGTCCTCCTAAAGGGAAAATGTTGCTATAATAAATCAGGTTCTCAACAACATTCCTGAAGTACATTTAATAATGATCTCCAGAGGTCCATCCCTGGAAGGTCCCTGAATGGAGGACGATGGCTATCATCAAACTACAACTCAATGGAAACCAAAATATTGTGCTCCAAAAACACAGTGCTTCAATATTCTAAGTCAATCCAAGATTAAAATCTAAAGTAGCTAGCGTAAGCAACTGCTTCCTCCTTAAATTTCTGAACACTATGTTAACTCTTGAAGTACACTGTGATTTGTGAAACCTAGTTCAGGAAAGAAACACTATTGTACAGCTATCCGTGTATACTCTATTCTCTAGACAACTGTCCAGGATCAATCCTTTGATAATCACTCTCTAGACATTCTTCAGGACAATTTTCTCACAACTAATAATCTGATAAATGACTTTTAGCAAAGCTTCGGAGGTTGTACTCTAAAAAATATGTGGATTACCATACTGTATTACTAATTCGGTATGAATATTTTTATTTGACAGTAAGCTAAAATGGGGGGAGGGGCGCTGGGATGGCTCAGTCAGTTGTGCCACCAACTCTTGATTTCTGCTCAGGTCATGATCCCAGGGCAGTGGGATTGAGCCCTGCATCGGATTTCACGCTGAGCATGGAGGCTGTTTAAGATTCTCTCTCTCTCTCTCTCTCTCTCTCTCTCTCTCTCTCTGAGGTGCCTGGGTGGCTCAGTCAGCTAAGCATCTGACTTCAGCTCAGGTCACGATCTCATGGTTCGTGATTTCAACCCCCGTGTTGGGGTCTGTGCTGACAGCTCAGAGCCTGGAGCCTCCTTCAGATTCTGTGTCTCCATCTCTCTCTGCCCTTCCCCCACTCACACTCTGTCTCTCCTTCTCTCTCAAAAATAAACGTTAAACAAAATTATTAAAAAAAAAAAAAAGATTCTCTCTCTCTGTCCTTCTGCCCTCTCCCCAACTCCTGCTCTCTAAATAAATAAATAAATAAATAAATAAATAAATAAACAAACAAATAAAATGGGAGGAGAGCTGATAGTCTCTTAAGACCAGTTGAAGAAAATAACCAGGGTTTGTGCCTATATAATTGGTCACCCCTGCTTCCCTATAATAATTACTATAATAAAATATGATGAATCAGGAGTTCCAGGTTAAAAGCCATCCTACAAAAAGCCTATATTAAACAAGTCATAGAGTTCACCTCAAACAAATGTCAGGTGTGGGGCAAAGGGGAGAAAGCTTTATAAACATACTGATCTATTTCAGAAGTCGGTCATTTTTTTTTCTTTTTTAAGATTTAAAATTAACAGGATCTTAGGGCACTTCCTTAGTAAGAAGGCAATCTCCAGCAGCTGAACTTACATGTAAGCTAGTCAAACAACTCAAAGAGCCCTACTCTTCCCAGAGTTTCAACCCAACTCTTTGACAGTCAAACAGTCAGTGACAAGCCCTACTCATCAAAAACAAACAAACAAAAAGAACACTTACTTAATTCATTTTTATGTCCTTATGACAGGTGAGGTGACTGTGACACAGATATTATGAATGAGGTGGGAATCGTTCATGGTCTATTCACTGAAAAATCAATGAGGTGAGAGAAGATAAGTTAGGACTTCCCATTGTGCGCTTGCTCTTTCTAGACTCAAAATTAAACATCCAGCAGTGTGAACCTATGCCTCCAGCCCTTACTACCTCCTTCAGCTCTCACCACCTCCTAAGATACTGGCTCAAAAATGAACAAAAAAAAAGCAGCTTTTCCTTCTATTCCACATGGACACTCCTATATAGCTTCAAGCTATGCCATGAAGCTGGAACTGGCATGAGGCAAAATGGTACTACTAAAGTTTTCTGAAAATCCAAGTTAAGAATGCAAAACACATTTGGAGCAATTCATAATGCTCACAACTGATGTTAGAAATTGATGCTCTGAGCTTACAGATTCAGGAGCCTGAAGACAATGGAGAATTTACTGAAGTGATATTCGACCTGCCTCTTAAAAAATATTTTAGTTTCTACTCAACATGCCAAATCAGTACTTAGGAGTACTAATTAGAAGTAAAATACTTCATCTATAGACAAGGTATCATCAAATCATTCTTGGGGGCTTACCAAAATATCTTCATACTTGTGTGCTATATGAACATTGCCAGTTACTTGAGGCGATACTTCAGGGAAATTTGCAAACATAAAGCCTATTATCGATGGATCTTCATTTCCTCCCTTAGTATCTAACTTCCACACACTACTTTAGGGCAGCAACTGTTTCTGTACTGAAAGTTCTCCTCTTGGTCATTAGCCTATTGTGACCTGATCCCCTGTGTTCTCCTTATTCACAAATTGTGAGTTCCTCCCTCCAGAAGCTCTCACTCAGAGAGATTGCAGGTACTGTTCAGTGGTGTCCCTAACCATTTGTAGGTTGGTTCCTTAAGTTTAAAAATAGTCAGGGGGCACCTGGGAGGCTTCATTGGTTAAGTGTCTGACTCTCAATTTCCACTCAGGTCGCGATCTCAAGGTTCGTGCCCTTGAGCCCTGAGTAGGGCTCTGTGCTGACAGCGTGGAGTCTGCTTGGGATTCTCTGTCTCCGTCTCTCTCTGTCCCTTGCCCACATGCTCCCTCTCTCAAAAACAAATAAACATTTAAAAAATAGTCACAATGGAAGTAAACAGTTTAAACTGCTTCTTCTTAGGGGCGCTTGGGTGGCTCAGTCGGTTAAGCGTCCGACTTCAGCTCAGGTCACGATCTCACGGTCCGTGGTTTCGAGCCCCACGTCGGGCTCTGTGCTGACAGCTCAGAGCCTGGAGCCTGTTTCAGATTCTGTGTCTCCCTCTTTCTCTGACCCTCCCCTGTTCATGCTCTCTCTCTGTCTCACAAATAAATAAATGTTAAAAAAAATTATAAATAAAGAAAGAAAGAAATTGCTTCTTCTTAGAATTTGTTGCTGTTGCTTCCTACTGCTTCTTCTTTGAAAATATTAGTCATGAGAAGAGTAATAGAAACGTAAATTGTGGTGGCAGTGGGGTTGCCAGAAGACAATTCAAAGTCTGAATTATGCAGGGTACACACTAATTTAAACTATAACCATTTTTCATGTAATTAAAATGTTCATATGGCATAGACACAGGAATCAATCATGTGGTCTAACTTTCTTGCTTATCAAAAAGGAACAGTAATTAATTAAAGGATGCCTTCAGCATTTCACATGGCAAGTATTTCCGAAGTTATGAATGTAAAATAATAATCATCTCTCTTCGGGGTAAGATTATGCTTTGCTATTGTAGTGACAATAAAAGCAGTGATGAATATCAGAATGAGAAAAGGCTTTCCTAATGGTTCAAGAATAGTATTCCAACAAGTCCTATCTTCCTAGGAGGGAGGAGCATAGCACATGGAAAATATATTCACATGGAACCTAATCATCTGTGAGAACCAAAATAAGATACTGAAGATGGTAGAGCAAAAAAATTCAGACTTAAGGAGGATGCCCTAAGGTTCGAACTGATAATATGAGAGTACTATAGGGAGATGTAAAATAGTCTTCCCAGAGCAGAAGCTTCAGGAAAGGGAGCTGTAACTGTTCGCAGAGGTTCTTTCATCATGCCAAGATGTCCATTCATGTTTCTCCAAGCAATATTGAAACCATGGGCTGAACGATATAAAATGCTAGATTCCTGTAGAAAGCCATATACTCTATAAGTAGAGTTCACCTAAAGAGGACACAGCTGTGTCAAGTACAAAAGGGAAAGCAAGACATCAGCTGGAAAGCTTAGGTCCATTGAGAAGTGTCTTTCTTATCTTCAAAATTGGCTTGACTGGGAACCTAGGAATAATTAAGGGAAAAGCCCAGACATGTGACTTCCCCCTTCTCCTAGAGCCTGTCTTCCAATGGCATGCAGGATGGCCCCTGAGGACAGTGGATTCACACAGACTAAAGCAATTACGCTAGAGAATATATTCTGCCCTCTGAATATGTCTGAAAGTTTACCTTCCTCCTTCTCAACACGCTCTCTGTTCTGATGCCATTCTATTCATTTTTTTTGTTCCTTTGACAAGGAAGCAACACCCTCTAAGTACAGAAGACAGAGGAATTCCTTGGCTCTTTTATCCTTTCTTTGTTGAACCCAAGCCTTATTTATAAGTTTATATTTATAAGCTCAGTTCCGAAAGCTGGTTTCTTCCAGGTGCTCAGCAGACAGACTTCCTTTAACCTTTCACTTTTTTTTTTTAGGGTTATTTCAGAAGAATGAAAAGTCAAAGGCCGTAGGAAAGAGGATGCTGTTCCACTAGCTTGAGATACCTTCACATCTTCTGGGAAAGGCACGTGAGGATGGTTCCATGTGAACACAGCAACAGGAGAACAAGCAGGCTGCTTCCCCTCAGCCTGTCCCTCCTACAATAGACTCATAACAGATGTGAATGAATCTAGTCATTCAATCTCAAGTGATGCAGATTCTCCTCTCCTTTTAGTTCTGAAAGTCTGAAATGGCTTATTCTCAAATCAATCTACACAGTAGACCCCAGGTCCGGTCTCAACATGGAGGCCCTAGGACGTTGTTAAGGAATGAAGTTGCAATAAGTAATTCACTTGACTTTCTAAGGGTATGTTTACATGTTAGGGAGAACACAATGACAGTAAGCCTATCCATATTGCAACCCATGATGGATCAAGTTTTGATGCTTAGAGAGACACATTCACATTTTAGAAGCTAGTTGATCACCCAAGTTCTTGCAAATTTACAAAGAAAGTACAACAAAACTGGAAATAACTGTGAAATGTACCATTAAAAAAACTATTTCTAATGAAATTGTTTATTGCTTGCCTTAAGAGTGATTTCCTAGGTAAGATACTTTTCCAAGTGGAAAATGCAATAGCGATGGTGACATTATTTGCAAATCATTGTAATGTAGTTCTATAGGCATATTACTGCACTCCAAAGCAATTTCCTGATTATACATAGAAGTAGATTAAAATATGACAAGACACAGAACTGCAATGACAACACAGAAAAAATGCTAAAGAAAATCTAATATAGATTGTGTTGTGCAGAATTTAAGTAAATATAGATGTGTAGCTTTATGACTCTTAGTTTAAATTTAAATATGGTGTCTTTAGTCTTTACAAATATTAGATACATCACATAGTTGCACTATTGAAGCTATTACTGTACATTTATAATAGATTTTTCTATTATATTTGATGCAACATGATCAGTTCCATATCTAGAGCTCCTATAATGACCAACTCTATTTCATCTACAAAACTCTTCCTCATATGAAAAAAATAAAAGCTAGTAAGACCAGAGACTGACTCTCAGTTAAGAGAGTCCCTATATAATTTCCTGTATTATAGAAAATGGTTCCCACATCAAACACAAAAATAATAAAATTCATGTGCAAGCCCCTATCAATAGGTAATTAAGCCACAAATATTCTCACTGAAAATCAGATTCTGTGTATGGTAAAACTGAGCCTAAATTATTATCAAGTTTCTTTTGCTTTCCATGAGGGATGGCAGGAGATAAGAATGAGAAGTTGCTGTTCTCACAATATATGGCAATAATTGACTGCAAACGATCAAAAATTAGATGGGCACATTGCTGCCATGTAGCAGACACTGTCCACTGATTATTGAATTTTCCAATTTTCCTCTCTACTTCCTTTTAACTGAAACTGTTTGTTCACTCCCTTCCAAATGGCCATGATTTTCAGGAATCTGCTTCTAACAATAATTGCAGGGGATGAAATCTGTTAGTTGGTCTAAACCTATTGTGGGGGTCTCATGCCTTTTCCTGGGAGGTGGGTTCAGACATGAGCATTGGATACAGTATTGTGATTTTTTTCCTTTCACTGACTTTGGATGCTGATTTCTGAGATGCCTGGGAAATTGATAGCCACCTTGGACCCAGGGGAACAGATGATGGCAAATTAACATCAACTGAACTACCAGCTGAGGCTTTGAAGGGAAGGTTGCATTTGAATCAGAGATGATAGACTCCCTAAGACAACATTTCCAGGAAAAGGATTCTTATATTTTTATAATTAATAAGGAGAAAAGGAAGAAAGCAGAATCAAGTTCATAACAGGAGAGAAAGACAGAGCCAACAGATGTCACCTCTAGCAGTTCTCATGTTTTGGCTACAATTCACTTATCTGCATCTTTGGCAATTTTCTCAGTGTAAACCAGAGCTGCAAGGAAAAATAATTTTCAATATCTGAATTCATCTCCATTAAAAGAGGGATGGTAGGCATATTATATTTTGAAG
Source organism: Neofelis nebulosa (assembly GCF_028018385.1). Classification (NCBI taxonomy): domain Eukaryota; kingdom Metazoa; phylum Chordata; class Mammalia; order Carnivora; family Felidae; genus Neofelis; species Neofelis nebulosa. The sequence continues at coordinate 29,363,065 of NC_080790.1, forward strand.
GCCAAGTCTTATGAACTAATTATATCTCCTAAAATACCATGTTAGGGAGTATGCTAAGGCTCAGACCCATCCCAGTTGAAAGGAGAGCTGTGTCTGGGGGTGTGCGCCTGGAGCCCAGCATAGAAGAATGTCAGCTAGCTTGCCAAGTATTTGCCCTCTTTGGTTTTGTTGATTTCACTAAACTCCATTATACACACACACACACACACACACACACACACACACACACATATATATGTATGTGTGTGTGTGTATATATATATATATATAGATATATATATATAGATATATTCTTCTATTGAATCTGAAAATATCTGGAAACATAAATATTTCTAAGTGGAATCTCGGCTCATCATTAATTTACATATTTGGTAAATATGTCGGGAGGTAACAGAAACAGATGATTATAATGTAAGACAAGAAGGGATGACTAGTGCTACAGTAAAGGCATAAAAAAGGCACATGCTCTCCTAATGAAAATGAAACAATTTACAGCCATCAGTCTGAGATGTATTGGTTGACCCCTCAAAGTATCATCAGCATGTTAGACCAATTTGCCTTTTAAAAGCAGATAAAGTTACAATTATGCCTAAGTGTAAGGCTCAGTCAAGAGAAGGCAAAAAAGGAAAAGGAATAAATAGAAGAAGGGGTGTAGGAGAAAATGTGAGAAAACTAAATGAAAGAGGCAAGAAAGATGTGGGAGAGCATGGGAAATGGTCACCAACCACCCTTCATGTGGCTTTCAACAACCAGCAGGAAGGCCCTGCATGGTATCCACGACAGAAATTACGATGATGTTTTTTTCTCTAAGCTTCCTGGGTGCTTGATATTTTTCTAATAAAATGATTAAGTCTGTACAAAGAAATGATTTCTACCCCAAATGTCACCTAATCTAACCTAACCCATGTCATAAATATCATTGTTACTGCAGTCAATTTTGAAAATCCAAACATAAAACTACTTTGAGTGCAGGAGTGAGACCACTAGTGCTTCAAGTCAATCATACTAAAATATTAATTCTGGAAATGATGATAAAGTCACCTTTGATTTAAAGTTCCCCCATGAGATGGTGTCATCTCTCAGGTTTTAAATCTAGAATATTCACCCTTTTGGTCATAATACCTTAATTACTGACATAAACATGATGGGAGGTAAAAACAATTTTTTAAATGGTCCTTCTTTACACTTCTTTTTTCCAAACTGGACCATAAAATCAATTTTTAACAGAACAGAATAAAAATATCAGAATTCATAGTCTTTGTAGCACTTTTGTTTCTGTTGTGTTTGTAGTTTTACATTGGGTCACCTTGATTTTACGGTATTTCCTTTTGTGGATTGCAGTCAAAATATTTGAAAGCCATTACTTCAAACTACCTTCCCTAATGCTATTTGCCTATTTGACTTTTTAATGGAATCATCACTCATGATGTATATAACGGGAAGCAGGGATATGACCAAGAACAATGGCTGTACACTTAGTCTATCCAATCGGTTTGATAAATGTTTACATTTGAATTCTCACTTAAAAAAAATCTCATTAAGAACTCTCAAATAAAAAAAAAACAGAAAAAGCAAAACCAACTAGAACAGAATTTGTCCAGTTGGAACAGGGGTGTACCCCCATCACCTCTTTTAGCCTTCTTATGGAGAAACAGTGCTCACAACATCTTCGTCAGGTCTCAGCTCCTCCATAGAGCAGTCTGCAGCTTGAACAACTTACTCAACTTCTCTGGACCCAGCTGCTCCATCTGTAAAATGAAAAATGTATAGCCTCATTATGCTCACAGACCTATTGTGAGTGAAATTTGCACAATAGATCTCAGCTCCCAAGTTCCTAAGCTGCTTCTCAACCTTTGTTTTGCGTCAACTCAACGATTTTCCATTCATCACAAAGTGTCTTAAAAATGTATCAAAGACAAGTTAATTTGAAATAACCCCAATGCATTTAGGTACCTGCAGCTCTTCTCCCAAGATATTTGGCCATTGTTAATATTATAAATAAAACCTGATTCAGAGACCTAGGAAAAATATGTTGTGTCCCATCTCTAGAAAGTGCCTTATCCGACATGAAATTCTAATGTTTTAGCTTCATTCCTTTGGATCAGTATCTATATTGATTAAAATGTGAAAAATAAAAGAAATAGTAATTGTATGGGAGAGTAATCACAAGAAAGTGTAACTTAGAATTTATATATATATATAAATATAATATATATAGTATATATTTTATATATTATATTCTATAATATACCATATATAATATATATCTATATAATACAGGAAAACATATAGTATATTATAGAATATGCTATATAATATATTATATATATCTAATAAAATATGTCATATAAATTAATATATATATATATCTCCAAAGATTAAAAAAAGAAAAAGAAAATAATGTTCAGTGAGGTAAATTAAACAGAAAGGGGAGAATCAGTATCAAAGAAACCTTTGTTTACTCTTATTGATAGTAATTCCAACAACTATAAGTAAGAATACCCTGTATTTGCATTTTTCTTGCTGGTTTGCAAAACTACCTCATACCAGATCCCTATAATATCTATGCAGAATACTTAGATAAGTCTTCATAAATTACTTTTTAAAAAACAGTTAAATAAAAAAAAGCCAAGAGTAAGATAAGCAAATTGCCCAATTTAAGAAATTAGGAAATTGCAAGAAAATAACCTGGGAAAAGAACCTTGGCCTTCTCTGTTCTTTCAGGTACATCTGTCCTCCCACTTCCTAGTCTTCTAAAAACCAGCCTTGAGTGCCCCGAAACAAACATGTGAAGTATCCCAACCCTGATCACCAGAAACAGGAGCTCAGCTCTGCTGAAGGGAGCTTGCCCTTCTTTAGATTGTTCCCCAGTGCCGGTAGGAAGGTAAACTAGTATACTTATTCCACAGTGCAGGACAGGCTTCCCTTCAAGGAGAGTTGAGTTCAAGAGAAAACACCTCCAAACACAAAATATCAATACTATTGCGTGTTATTTTTGTTAACGTTTATTTATTTTTGAGACAGAGAGAGACAGAGCATGAACTGGGGAGGGTCAGAGAGAGGGAGACACAGAATCTGAAACAGGCTCCAGGCTCTGAGCTGTCAGCACAGAGTCCGACGCAGGGCTCGAACTCACAGACTGCGAGATCACGACCTGAGCCAAAGGTGGACACTTAATCAACTGAGCCACACAGGCACCCCACTATTGTGTGTTCTTTAGGAACAAGGTACTTCAACATGCCGTTAATGACAATGACAAGGGAAGCCCCGCAACCAACACTGGACCAAACACAGTATTTATCAACAGTGAAAACCACTAAATAAACAAGCAGTTCACAGCTTTGGAACATGGGGTAAACATGTATCTCTGACTTCAGGGCAGTAATTTTATTTCCCTGGTTAAAAAGCAGCTATAAGAAAAAGATAATAGACATATTTTTTTAAGTTATTTATTTATTTTGAGAGAGAGAGAGAGAGAGAGAGACAGCATGAGTGGGGGAGGGGCAGAGAAAGAGGGAGACAGAGAGAATCCCAAGCAGGATCTGTGCTGTTAGCACAGAGCCCAATGTGAGGATCTCACGAAACTGTGAGGTCATGACCCGAGCAGAAACCAAGAATCAGACTGCTAACCGACTGAGCCACCCAGGCACCCCGGTAATAGACATATTTCATCATTAGTTGACACTACTGAGAATGACAGAGGAAACCTGAAATTAAATAAACATAGTGCATCTTCAAATAACATTTCTGAAGAGGTGATCTTGTGAATCAAATACAGTTTACTCAAGGATACTGTTAGAAATGTCTACTATTTGCTTCTGTTTTCACTCCAGAAGGAAGCTTACCTACATTCACTAATATTCACTTTGTTTTCTTAGTTTTACCTGATTTGTGTCCATATTCTTTGCTATTGCGATTTAGCATTGTGAACTTTCTGAGGTGCTCTGTCAGGACTATCAACAGTGTTGTGTCAATAGCACTCATAGATCATTACAGCGTGGGTGCAAAGATAATATGCTGGGCTAAGTGTTTGATATTAAAGTACTTTTGTTCTTACAAGCATAAAATATTTTTTTAATTCTTAAATATTATAAAGACTAAGCTCAACAAGACAGCTAGGTAGAGTAGGCAAACTGTCTATGTAATTTGATTTCACGGGTCTAACAATTTCCTGCTCTTTTCTGAATACTTCATCCTTTTGCTCACTGGTATATGAAATTTAACATTTAGAGCTTTTTTCAGCAAACGACTTCATTATCATTCATTTAAATAACCAAACTACTTTTTTAAAGTAGATATTCAAATGGATACTAGTGTAAACCAAGATACTATTGAACTTATGGTTTCAGTGCCTTTATGGAGAAGCAACATTTAGTGCTGAAGGGGAAGAAAAATGTTTTGCCTAATTAGAAAGAGAAAAATGAGTCAAAATTTGCATTTTGAAGGCAGTTTACTAAGTCATATGTCAAATGCCCCACACCATACTCAGAGAACTCTCTTTGGTTACTTTCCTCAAAAGTGGTTCTGGATAAGGCATATACTCAAAATGTCCCATAGATAGGTACATTGAGGAATTCATTTAATTACATTTTTAATCTTCGATTAGACTTTGAAAATTTAAAGAAAAAACTTGATTTTTGTATGGTTGACTTTGTATTATGAATTCTTATAAAATTTCCTTAGTATTTCATAGCAGTTTTATAGGTTCCTTTGACTATTTTATGTATAGTTTGGTTGAATTTCCATAATGACATTTTTATTTCACCTTTTCAAACTTTATTTCTTTTTCTTAACTTATTACATTTTGGGCTCTCTACTTCAACATTAAGGGAAAAAAAGAAATGAGAGAAGTCCTTTCTTTGTTTCTGATGTAAGAGAAAAAAATGTTAATTTTTTACCATTAAATTTGATACTAGCCATAAAGTCTTCATAGGTGTTCTTTATCAGGTTGAGAAGTTTCCTTCCATTCATAGTTTATTGTTAGGATTTTTTCAAATCATAAATTGCCATTGAATGTAGCAAATACTTTTTCTGCTCTATTGAAGTGATCATGTGATTTTTCTTTCATAATCCTTTACTATGGTGAATTATACTGATTGATTTCATATATGAGCCAATTTGAATTCCCAGGATAAAACCTACTTGGTCATGACTTATAGTCCCTGCTATCTATTGCTGTTCTATCATAATCAATAGAATACTTTGTTAAAGATTTTTGCATTTAATATTCATGAGAAACATTAGTCTCCAGTTTTTTTCTCTTTGCAATATCTTTATCTTATCTTGGTATCAGAGTTATGCTTGCCTCATAAAGTGAATTGGAGCGATTATACTTATCTACCTGGTGAAGAGTTTGCAAAATACAGGTATGATTTTTTTCCCTTAAATATTTAATAGAATTCATTAATGAAGCCATTTGGACCTACCATTTTCTTTGTGAAAATTCTATTTCTTTAATAGATATAAGACAATTTAAAAATTCCATTTCCCATTGCAAAAGTTATAGAGAGTTGTGTTTTTAAGTCAACACCAATTTCCTATAAATTATTGCATTATATGTTATGAAGTTATTCATATATCCTCTTATTTTCTTTAATATCTCTGGTGATGCTCCTTAATTTATTCACCTTGGTAATTTGTATCTTGGGGTTCTTTTTCTCCTTTTTCTTGACAGTCTTGTTAGTAAATTTATCAATTTTATTGATCTTTTCAAATAAGTAGCTGACATTATTGATTTTCTCTACTGTTTAAATTTCTATTGCAGTGGTTTGACTCATATTTCCTTTTACTAATATTGGATTTGCTTTGCTCTGGTTAGTGTCTTCTTAAGGTAAGAGACTAGATCATTCATTTTGTACCTTTCTTCTTTCATGAAATAAACTATAAATTTCCTTTTATGGATTGTTTTAGTTGTATCTGTTAATTTTGATAAGAGGTGTGTGTGTGTGTGTTTTATTATTCAGCTAGTAATAGTTTCATATTAATTTTTATCTTATGATTTTTTCTTTGATCCATGAGTTATTTGGAAGTACACTTAATTTTGAAGTACTTGGGGACATTTATCAATTTTTTATTAATACAGATTTCTAGTCTACTATACTAACTAGTATAATAATAGTATACTAATACTATTATACAAAGAGCTCATTGTGTATTATTTCATCCTTTGAAACTTATTGGATCTTTTCACGTGGTCAAGAATATGGCCTATTTTCAGGAAAATTCCTTATTTGTTTGAAAAGAAAGCATATTCTGTTTACTTATAATGTTTCGAAAATGTCAATTAGGTTACTTTAATTGATAGTGTTAATTGGGACGCCTGGGTGGCTCAGTCAGTTAAGATCCTGACTCTTGGTTTTGGCTCAGGTCATGATGTCTGGGTTCAAGCTCCATTGGGCTCTGTGCTGACAGTGCAGAGCCTGCTTGGGATACTCTCTCTCCCTTTCTCTCTGTCCCTCTCCTGCTTGTTCTGTCTTTCTCTCAAAATAAATAAACAAAATTTAACTTATACTGTTAATCAACTCTTCTATGTATTAATTGGTCCATGTGAACTCATGCAAACAGTTTCTAAAAAGGGAGTTTTTAAAATCTTCAAATAATATTGTAGATCTTTGCCCATTTTCCTTTTCATTCTGCTGTTGTTATTATTGAAGTAACATTAATATACAGTGCTATATTAGTTTCAGGTGTATAATATAATGATTCAAGTGTACTCATCAAGATAAGTGTACTCTTAATCCCCTTCATCTGTTTCCCCCATCTCCCTCCACCTCCCCCACTCTGGCAACGACTAGTGTGTTCTCTGCATTTAGGTGCTTTATTTTTCCCTTTGTCTCTTTTTCCTTTGTTCATTTGTTTTGTTTCTTAAATTCCACACATGAGTGAAATCATATGGTATTTGTCTTTCTTTTACTGGCTTATTTCATTCAGCATTATACCCTCTACATCCATCTATGTTGTTGCAAATCCCAAGATCTCATTTTTTTTTTTTAATTTACATCCAAATTAGTTAGCATATAGTGCAACAATGGTTTCAGTAGTAGATTCCTTAATGTCCCTTACCCATTTAGCCCATCCCTCTCCCACAACCCTCCAGTAACTCTCTGTTTCTTCTCCATATTTGAGAGTCTCTTCTGTTTTGTCCCCCTCCCTGTTTTTATATTATTTTTGCTTCCCTTCCCTTATGTTCATCTGTTTCGTCTCTTAAAGTCCTCATATGAGTGAAGTCATAGGATATTTGTCTTTCTCTGACTGGTTAATTTCACTTAGCATAATACCCTCCAGTTCCATCCACGTAGTTGCAAATGGCAAGATTTCATTCTTTTTGATTGCTGAGTAATACTCCATTGTGTATATATATATACACATGTACATACATGTGTATATATATATACACACACGTACATATATACATAAATACATATATATACATACATATATATATATATATATATATATATATATATATATATATATACACCACACCAAGATCTCATTTTTTAATGGCTGAGGATTATTCTAGTGTGTGTGTGTGTGTGTGTGTGTGTGTGTGTGTGTGTTTGCCAGTATACATACATATCTCACACATCTTCTTTATCCATTAATGTATCAGTAGATATGGATTGCTTCCATATCTTACCTATTGTAAATAATGCTACAATAAACATGGGGGTGCATATATCTTTTCAAATTAGCATTTTCATTTTCTTTAGATAAGTACTCAGTTAGTGGAATTACTGGATCATATGGTAATTCTAGTTTTAATTTTTTGAGAAACTTCCATACTGTTTGCCATGGTGGCTTTAGCAATTTGTATTCCAACCAAAAGGGAATGAGGCTTCTTTTTTCTCCACATTCTCGCCAACATTTGTCATTTGCTGCGTTTTTGATTTTAGTCACTCTGACGGGTATAAAGTAGTATCTCATTAGAGTTTTGATTTGTACTTACCTGATAATTAGTGATATTGAGCATCTTTTCATGTATCTATTGGTCATCTGTATATCCTCTTTGTAAAAATGTCTATTCCTGTCTTCTAGTTTTTATTGGATTGGGGGTGGTGGTATTGAGCTGTACAAATTCTTTATATAATTTGGATATTAAGCCTTTATGGATATGTCATTTGCAGATATCTTCTCCAATTAAGTAGGTTGTCTTTTTGCTTCCTTTGCTGTGCAAAGCTTTTTATTTTACTGTAGTCCCCATAGTATCATTTTTTGCTTTTGTTTCCCTTCCCTGAGGAGACATATCTAGAAAAATATTTCCATAATTGATTCCAGAGGTATTACTGCCTATCTCTTCTTTGAGGAGTTTTATGGTTTCAGGTCTCACATATTGTTTTTTTAATTCATTTTGAGTTTATCTTTGTGTATGGTGTAAGAAAGCAACCAAATTTCATTCTTCTGCATGTAGCTGTCCGGTTTTCCCAGCACCATTTTTTGAAGAGACTATCTTTTCTCCATTCTATATTCATGCCTCCTTTGTCATAGCTTAATTGACTATATAAGCATGTGTTTATTTGGGGGCTTCTAATCTATTCCTTTGATTTATGTGTCTGTATATTTTTGTGCCAGTACCATACTGTTTTGATTACTACAGCTTTGTAGTATATCTTGAAATCTGGGATTGTGATACCTCCAGCTTTGTTCTTTCTCAAGATTGGTTTGGCTACTTTGGGTTTTTTGTGGCTCTATACAAATTCTTCCCTTTAGTCTGACAACTTCTGTTTAAAGAATTTTAGAAAATTTGATACTGGACTCAGACATACTTACAATTAATAAAAATGCTTGGGGGCGCCTGGGTGGCGCAGTCGGTTAAGCGTCCGACTTCAGCCAGGTCATGATCTCGCGGTCTGTGAGTTCGAGCCCCGCGTCAGGCTCTGGGCTGATGGCTCGGAGCCTGGAGCCTGTTTCCGATTCTGTGTCTCCCTCTCTCTCTGCCCCTCCCCCGTTCATGCTCTGTCTCTCTCTGTCCCAAAAATAAATAAAAAACGTTGAAAAAAAAAAAAAAATTTATAAAAAAAAAAAATAAAAAAAAAAATAAATAAAAATGCTTGATTTTTTGACACTTTTATCTGATATTAACACAGTCACAGCAACTTTCTTATGCTTAGTGTTTGCAGGGAAGGTATATATTTTTTTCCTTTAACTTACAGAATTGTCTGTGTCTTTGTGTCTTTGTCTTTAAAATATGTATTATAATCAACACGTAGATCATTTTTTAAATCCTGCCTAATAATCTCTGCCTTTTCACTGGGTTTTTTTAACATACCTATATTCAATGTAATTATTGAGATGTCTACAGTTAAGCCTATGACATTGGCGTTTTTCCTATGCGTCCTGTAGTTCTTTGTTCCTGAGTTCTTCCTTCCAAGATTTTTTTCAGGGGCAGTAGGATGCACTAAATCAAGCATTTTTTAATATTACATTTGTGTCCTCTGTTGGCATTTTAGCTATGCTTCTTTGTTTTATGTTTAGTGTTTACTGGATAGATTAAAATCTCCATTTTTAACTTTCAAAAATCATGTCTTTGCACATACATCAACAGCTTGTCTTTGCATATAATGTTCCCTTTTTCTGGAATGCTTTCTCCACAGGTATCTTTAAGATTCTCTTCCTCACGTCTTTCCAGTCAATGCTCAAATGTTGTCTCATCAGAAAAGTTCCATAACGTCTTCATATAAAATTGTAACCCATCTCTCTAAGTTGTCTCTTGTATCTTGTCTTATTTTCTCCATAACATGTTTACATTTAAGGAAATTTTATTAACTAAAGTAATAAACAGAACTATTGCTCAAGGGGGTGTTGGTGTATTTACTTTGAGTTTATTCAAATGAGTGATTACAAATCAATATAACCTTTGATACTTTAATATATTTCTGTTAATAATAACAAACTACTGTTTGTTTTATAAATATACTACTTATTTGAGAGTTAAAGTATCAATAAACCTTTGATACTTTAATATATTTCTGTTAATAATAACAAACTACTGTTTGTTTTATAAATATACTACTTATTTGAGAGTTAAAGTATCAATAAACCTTTGATACTTTAATATATTTCTGTTAATAATAACAAACTACTGTTTGTTTTATAAATATACTACTTATTTGAGAGTTAACTAACTAGAAATAATCTGTCCAATGTTCAAATTTCTCTCTTCAACCCTCTTTGACAACTCTCATTCTTTACATTTCTACTGAAAATTAACTTCTTTGCAATGTTTTCTTCATCCTTCAAGTCTAGATTCAGGCTCCACCTATGCATTTCTAGAGCACCTTTTGCTAAGAACATTTATCTCATGGGACACCTGGGTGGCTCAGGTTAAGCATCTGACTTCAGCTCAGATCACGATCTCCCGGTTCATGAGTTTGAGTCCCACATCAGGCTTGCTGCTGTCAGTGTGGATCCCTCTTCAGATCCTCTGTCCTGCATTTCTCTGTCTTCCCAACTTGTGCTCCCCCACCCCCCGTGAAAAATAAATAAACATTTAAAAAATAAGGTTGGGGCATGTGGGTGGCTCAGTCAGTTAAGTGTATGACTTTGGCTCAGGTAACGCTTTCACGGTTCATGAGTTCAAGCCCCGCATTGGGCTCTGTGCTGATAGCTCAAAGCCTGGAACCTGCTTTCAGATTCTGTGTGTGTCTCTCTCTCTTCCCCTCCCCACTCATGCTCTGTCTCTCTCTGTCTCTGTCTCTCTCTCCCTCTGTCTCTCAACAATAAATAAAAGTTAAGATTTTTTAAAAGAAAATTTATCTCACAGTATCGCACTTGCCAATTTGTCTCCCAGCACCTTGCATGGTCCCCAGCACATAGCAAACACTCCATACATATTTGTATAAGGGAGAAACAGTGTGGGGAAAAAAAAGGAAAAATAAGAGACAGGAAGAGAGGAAAGAAGAAGGCCCACTTTACCTAATTCTGGTCAATGTCCTTCAATGCTCTGCACTCTTTCCTTACCTCACAAAATATCTAGATTTCTATAGTAAAATATATTAAAAATGAAGCATGTATTCAATTCATTTAGATCACATATAATTTAAGCTTCATATTTAAGCTTAAGAAAGAGAGGGAAATCATTCTTTCTGGCTGTCAAGTAATGCTTGGATAAACTCTTATTGGCTTACTAAGGTTTACTACACATGGAGTGAATTTTCAGAATATGAGATCCTGCTACTTTTGTATATCCCATAGAGTCCTAAGTACAATATGCACTATTATGAAATATGAAATCAAATCTCACTGTTTCTTGACTTAACATGTTCCATCTTGTTGCTTAGCTACTTTGTTCTACAAAATTTCAAACTCACACTTGCCACTTGAAGCAGAAATTTTAAGGAGAAAAAAGCTTTCAGGACAAAGACTCAGTTCTGCAGTCTATCCAAATTTTCCAGAAGATTCTTCAAAATATTTATATGTGCAAAAGCAAAATGACTCTTCTTAGGTATGACAGTCTACCTTTCTGGTATTTAACATCAATCCCCTTCTGTTTCTCCTATCCTTTGTTTTAGCGCCATTCTATTAATCTTTCTTTAAATACATCATAATCACCAACGCCCTCATATCTGCAATGCCCATGTCCTGGATTTTATATCTCATTTTTACATCTTATCCCAACCTTCCACAAGAGAAACAATCATCTCTTCCTGTGTGTTCCCTAAGCTTCTGCTACATTGCTCATATCCACCGTATGTTATTTGGTGTAAACATGATTATAATCATGCCTAGCAAAAAGGGGAAACTCCCCCCCGCCCCGTGACATCTTTCAAGAAGTACACTCTCTTTGTTCAGCATAAATTAATACACAAGCTCCTTTGAGATACAGAGAAAAACCTTGGGGGCCTGAGTATGAGCAGAATCACTCCACAGTCTTTTCTAGAGAGGAAAAAGAATGTGCTGGCTTCTCCCCTGGGATGTAAAGGAGCAGAGCAAAGGACAGAGCAAAGGGTGATCCATGATGGGATCCCCATGATTTAAAACGTGGTCTCACCCATATTTTGCTGAATATCCGTGGTGAAGGAATAAATCCATGAAATGCTTGCATGATGGAGGATTTTGTGGAAAACTGGTGAAAGCTGGAGTTTTGCACTCATGTGGCGGGGGTGAAATCAGGACTGAAAGGACAGAAGCAGTCAGGTGACAGCCAAGAGAAAGGTATAAAAATAAAAGTGATTAGATGTTGGTGATTGGCAACAAGTTTATAGAAATCTCTTATGCCTGTGGTCACTCAGGTTTCATTTTACACTCTATGCCCCGGATCCTGTGATCTAGCACAACTTGGCCAGCTACGTATTGTATGTAATTATCCACCCTCGAACACAATCAAGGTTGTGGATGGTCTTGCCTTGACTCCTATCTATTGAAAGAATTGGATAAGGATGTAGAGCATCACCAGGCACAAGTCCTGACTGCTTTTGGAATAAACCTCAAAGTCAAAGCAAAGTTTCAGAAACTACTACTTACACTATTGGATGGTGTCAAATGGAAAGCTAAGCACACAAAAAGTAGGGTGTGAACTTACTAGACTCAGCAATTCTAAGAAACTCCCACCTGAAGCAGCTGACTAGAGGTTGTTTTTAACACAGCTTAGCTGACATGCCATGCGTTAAGAAATTGAAGAAATCTTTCCTAGAAGGGGAAAAAAAGCCTGTTGCACATGTATTTAAGCTGAATTTCTTTCTCGTATTTCATCCACTGAGAGAGGAATCTGCAGCCTGGACTGCTACTATAATAGCGTCTATCTGACAGATACTGGAATCTCTAAATAAGGCTACAAGCTACTAGAAACAAGGGGCATTTTAACAGAGCATATATTTAGGGTTTGCAGTGGAGGATTTGGAACCAAGGAGAGAGCATGATCCTGAAATGTTGTAGTGCAGCCACAGGTCTTGAGAGTAGCAAAGTAACAGCAATTAATAGAAAGTTGGGAGGATATATAGCATACGATCCCAAAGCCACCAGGGAAAATATCTTGCAGATACAATAGCATAAAATACTAGAATGGGTACTTAAGAAAGTGGAGAAATTCTAGAATGCAATTCAAATTTCTGACCATAAACAGGAAGGGAATGGCATAAAAATATTTTAAGACATATGAGACACCTTAAGTAAAACATTCAGCAAAGTGCTTGGAAGTCATTTTTAAAAATCAGGCCCAGGGAGCAATTTACAGCAATGCTTTACTAGAAAAAAATTTCACCAGCATAAGCAGGTTTAGAGCCCCCAAATTCTTACTATTAGTGAATCTAATCCAGAAAAAAAGAGAGTGATGTGACATCAGCTGCCCTCTGGGATCAAGAATAAATCGACTTCCACACTGAAAGTGAGTGGGAATTTGAACTGAGGTAAATATAATGCAGACCCAGAAGACGAATGCAGGTGCTAGAAGTCAGCTGAAGCTGGCTCCCCACCTTTAGTAAGAAGGTATGGCAGCCAAACGTGCTTTTGAACAAGTATTTCCTCTTCTCTAACATATGGTGGTATCACATTTCTCCATTCCCTTTGAATTTAGGCATTGCTACCCAACTTGCTTTGGCCAATGAAATGTGAGCAGAAGTGATCAAGTCACTTTATAAGACAAAAACATTTAGAGTTAGTACACAAGTTGTTTCATACCTTCCCATTGCTGCAGTGATTAAGGAAACATATCAAAATGGAGTTTCCATGGGCACCTTGGTGGCTTAGTTGGTTAAGTGTCCAGCTTCAGCTCAGGTCATGATCTCACAGTCTGTGAGTTCAAGCCCCACGTCCAGCTCCGTGCTGACAGCTCAGAGTCTGGAGCCTGCTTCAGATTCTGTCTCCCTCTCTCTCTGTTCCTCCCCTGCTCATGCTTTCTTTCATTCTCTCTGCCTCTGTCTCTCTTGAAAATAAATAAATATTTTTTAAGATGAGGTCTCCATTAGCCTGGGTCCTTGAATGTCTCCAGTGAACATGTACATAGATATGACTTAGAACTTAGGACAGTTAACCAACTGAGCCACCCAGGCGTCCCTATTATATTAATTTTAAAACATTATTCTGAGAAGGGATACACAGGATTTACCAGATGTCCAAATGGGTTTAGGGCCCATAAAAATACTGAGATCAAAGATAGGCAAGAAGTGTTAAGATTACCAGTGAGCTAAACAATCAAATCCATAGAAATCAGGGGAACACCAAGTGGAGTGAGACCCTTATACCTCTGAGAATTACTGTTATTTCCTATGCCCAGGTTTGGACATTTTATACCTACTATGTGAAATATCTGACTATATCTTTAAAAGACCTTAGTGAAAAATATGAGCTATAATTTTTTTTCCTGCTGTAGCTGAAGTCTTTATATGTAATGGCTGATGAAACAGTAAGTGGTATTATCATGCTGAGTCAAATCATTCAAGTTGACTACCAGTTAAGGAACGTAAACACAGGTTGTATTGAATTGGGAGGGAATAATGAAAAAAATTAAACTCCATCATCATTCCTATCATTTCAATTATTGTTTTGCTTATAACATTCCAATCCTCTTTCAGTAACTTAAGATAACTTAAGATATATTTACATATGCATTCTAGTGGTGGTTTTAAATAAGCATTCTGTCAGCCTCCAGTTATTACCTCAACTAATTTGAGAAAGAGAATCTGTGGCTAGAATTACAAATGAGTGGGTTTGCAACTCACGGCACTTAGGGAGTGAAGGACCATTGACAGTAATTACTTCTTTTCCCCTTGAGGGCCCCTGAGAAGGAAAGTACTGCATTTTCCTACTGAGAAAATTCAGTGTTTGACAGACCATGGACAATTATAAAATTAGCTAATTGATAACTTATTAACATGAGAAACATGCATGTTCATCAGTAGATATTTTTAAAATAAAGTTCTACTCTAATTTCGCATGAATATTTCAAACGGGGCCTATCAAGAAATTCTGTTTCATTTTATTTCCTTTTTCTTCATTTGCATTGTCTGTCATCCCTGATAAATTCTGGAATCTTCAGAGATTTAGGTATAAATAGGGAAAACCACTGACTCTGAGGTCTCTGAAGTTTTCCACAATTGCAAATTAATCTATGACATAATTCTAAAAATATTAAAAATTATTATCAACAAGTGCAACAGGAATGAGGCTGGATGAAGTAAGGCCACCTCAGACTGTTTCTTTAAAACAGAAACACACTTACACACACACCTTGATTCTGGACTATTTGAAGGCAATGGACACTAAATAAAGAATAACAGATGGGAGCATACTGTGTTTTCAATATCCTTGAGGACTTGTTTTAGAAAAAGACTTGTTTAAGCCATTCTGCTCGATCTACAAAATTCTGTTGTAAAATTTAGTCTCCTGAGAAATAAGAATAAAACAAAAATACCTGATGAAGAGAATAGCTCTATATTGTCATGTTCAAACAAAGGTTAACTATAAAATGGAAAATCTTGATTCTAACAAGTTTATAATGCCATAGTTCATGGCAGTGCTTAAAAGCTGCTTACTGGCAAAGTAGAATCTGAGCTCAAATTCCACTGCCACGTTCCACCTGCATATCCTAGGGAAAAGGAATGAATGAGCCTCAGATGATTCACGTGTAAAAGGAGGAAAATAACAATTCTCCCTCAGGGATGTTGTGAGGATTTCATGAAACAAGAAAAGTGCCTAGGAAAGTGCCTGACATATGACAGGTGCTCAATAAACTGAAGCATGCTGCCCTCTTCTGCTGGTTTGTACCCTACTGTCCATCAGACTGAGCAGCATGTACAGGAGTGAGCCAAATGGACACTAATTTGGGGTAAGATGGAATCAACGAAAAGAAAGGAACATAGAGTGATTACATTTGAAATA
This sequence comes from Neofelis nebulosa, assembly GCF_028018385.1. Lineage (NCBI taxonomy): Eukaryota > Metazoa > Chordata > Mammalia > Carnivora > Felidae > Neofelis > Neofelis nebulosa. The sequence goes on from NC_080790.1 coordinate 29,378,878, forward strand.
GGACTACACCTTGAGAAAAAGAAAAGCAATACCTCTCAGATAGGCAATGAAATAACTCAAGCTTACATATCCTTAATTCTTGTTAGTTCGAATCTCTGAGGCCCTTTCTTAGTTTCTTTTTTCTCAACATTCCCCGTGGCTTTCCAGAAAATCGTTGCCTTATATTTTGGTTATTTATTTTGATGCTATATATTTAAATTGGACTTATTATGTTTTCAGTGCTTTAAAGGAAGTGGACTTACAGTGGTAGTACATAATATTTCTTAATGCTTACTATCTTCAGCTAAAATTTAGGTAATAAACCACTAGAAGATAGATTTCCCCATTCTAAAAACCCCATAACCCAAATGACTGGTTTGTTTAAGCAACAATAAGTGAGGAGGGAAGAATAAAAATCAAGAGAAGGAGAGAAGAGTGAAGGAAGGAGGGAAACAGAAAAAAAAGGATAAATATGCACTCCTTTAAAAAAATACAATTTCAGTTAGGTGAGTAGTGAATGGCTTCTTGAGAATATAGACTTAGGGCATTTCTGTAACCCAAAAAGCCAGCAAGGTATGGACTGTTTGCAAAAATATAAGAAAATACACTACCTTTCCCATCTGCTTCTTCCTCTAAAACCCTATATATTTCTTTGTTGTTGCACCTCCAGAAATGCAAAATGGAATTGGGAGATTTTCAGAAAGGAAAACCAAAGCAATCACAGGGATTTGGAGTAGGAATCAAGCTAGGGAAGTCATCCAGCAATGCAAGAAGAAACTGAAAGAGGAAAAGTCTTCAACCAGGAAAGGCAAAACCATAGGATGCTAACCACATTAAAATCATTACAACACAAAATTGCTATGACCAGAACAAACATAAACTTAACTTTCAAAATCTGAAAGACTAGGGTGAGTCTTCTTTAAAGGAGATGTTTCTCAAACTCAGCAAGGCAAACTTAGGAAAAAGAAAAAAAGGAAGTACTTTTTTAGACAGAGGACAATAATCTTACGAAATGCAATCCCCAAGAGGTAGGTACTGACAGCAAATATAAGTAAGTTTTGAAGGGGATTGGCTGAATTTATATACCACAGTGCCATCAATAGAGATTAAGAAGAACTGACGCATGTTCTACCTCTAAGGTTGATGTCAGAATGAAAAATTACAACCACTCATGGTTCATCCCTAAGGGCCATTGTTTGCACAGATTCGGGGGCTAGTTGGAACATTAATCTAGACCAGTCATGGTTATTTCTAAGTTTCTAAGCTTTATCTTTATAATTTAAAATTTATAAAGTCAGGAAATAAGTTGGAAGAAAACTTAGGTCTCATCTGGTTTAACCTCCCTCATATTTTTCATAGGAAGCTTGAGTCCCGGAGTCACATTGACTTACCTCAGGTCACCTGATTTGCTGATGGAAGAATCAAAAATAAAATCAATTCTTCTCCAAAATTTATAGATGACAGCATTAACATTCTTCTCTCCTCATGGCAACTATTAATAAAATTATAGACTATAATATAGCTAATCAAGATGCATACCCAGGGCAGGAGTCATGGTGGTTCTCCTACCTCAATCAGGAAATTAATTTTGTAGTAATGGTTTGAGGTATTCTATTTACCTCTTCATCAGTTCATCTGTCATGGGCCTTGAAATCCACATAAATTTAGTTTCTTGACTAAATTCTCAGTTCTCAGTCAGTTTTTAAGCCTGAACTAAAGCAAAAACCTCTGAGAGACCCTTTTTTTCTGTTAAAGAAACTTCAAATTAGGGAAACTGATATCATCTTTGTCTTACTGAATTTTAAAACTTATCTTGGTAAGCAGATCTACAGAAAGTAATTGACTACCAGGATTTTATGTAGATGCCTCCAAAACCACTCACCTTGAACTAAATCATAGTAAACACCCTTCCCAGGTTACCATGAGTAAATGGAACCACTCAGTTATAGCTGGTAAGCATTTTCCCTCTTCATTAATGTGTGTACCCATATTTTTAGCCATTCTTCAGAGAATTGCACTATTTGGCATTGCATTTGCAGGGTCCGTTAAGGTAGATGGTCTCAGATATTTACTGGAAACAAATAAGAATTATTATTCACATGTAAAATTTAAGATGTACATGCACTACCTCAATGCAACGATGTTGCAATTTTATTTGACTGATATTCAGAGAAATCAAACCACAAGGGAAATTAACCTGAGAATCCAGTGGAGCTCTGGTCACCAAAAGGTCACTCATGGAATTCTATATTAATGTCTGTTATCAGAACTTAGTAACCAAAGGGATATGCAAAGTGTAAGCAATAGAGATTAACTGAAAACATAAACTACACATAACTATACCTAGCATACAAATGTCCATGAGTAGGAAAGAATATGAGAAGATTATGCAAAAAGAGAAAAGCTTGTTATTCTGGGCAAATGCAATCTATTTAGGGTATGAATTTTGCCTAAGGAAGGCCTCACTTGCTCTGAGGAACTTCTGAGTAAACCATTACTTGATTGTAGCATGGAAATGCAAAGTGATTCCTTCAGAGGACTGCTATTGGAACATCCCAATATTAAGACCAAGTCATGGAAATTCTCTTCAAAGCAGCCAGTCGTGCCCTCTGCATACTCTGAAAAATTGTAGTACTTCATGTTTTATACTTGATGATTATATTCTCATTCCTGATTTTTTTTAATTAGACTATAACCTATTCAAGGAAAATAATACTATAATCTTTCAAAATATTTTTAAACTCATTGTGCCCCACATAGTATCTGACCTGGACCATTAGTAGACTAAGCAATCTTAGATCATGATAGGCAATCAAAATGGAGAAGGCAAGGAAAAAGGGGGACATTTTTCAAAGTACATTTATATTCATAATCTGACCTTTAGATTTCTTATAGAGTTTTGGAAATGATTTTTTTGATAAGATAAAATTATTATTCCATGCATACTAAATCTGCTGTGGCTGACATTTTGGAATAAACAGAATTTTTACACAGCAGAAAAACATATCTAAATCTACTTTATAAAGAAATTCAAATCCTGCCTGGCCATGATGGAGTAATAATGCTAGAATACCGCTTCTACTGCAGACCATTAAAACGTAGACAGAATATATGAAATTACTTTTTTAGTCACTAGAAAGCAAATGGCACAGACCTACAGTCCTTGAAACCAGGAGTCTTTGACTTTCTGCCTATGTCCAGTTTCAGGACTGGATAAGAAGGAAGGGAAACTCAAATAGAGACTGCCATCTTTCTTAGTACAGGACACAGAGATTGACATTCAATGAGGCCAAGGAAACTCAAATTAGTTGTGGGAGGCAAAAGAGGAATTATAGAATGCCAGAGAGGAGAAAGCTATGAAGATAAAGAGGACCAATATGTATTGCAGTCCTCTTGAATCTTTAGCTGAATATAAATCTGCATATATTTGTGGTGGACCAGACAAAGAACAACTTTCAGGGAAAGAAAACGTACTGGTAATCTGTTGGAAAATAATTCCTAGCACTCACTCAGGGCAAGAAATAATGTGTGTTCCCACCAACCAAAATGGAAAGACCTTGTTAATATACAGGGCATTCAGTACATGTCCTGAAAGAATCAAGCTTTAGTAATGAAGCTAGAGTGGAGGCTACTCTCTACCTGTCCCCACCCCAAAAGCTTGAAAGCAAATCACAAAAGCATCAAAATGATTTGTAACCAACTTGATTGCCTGTCAGGACATTCTTCATACAAATTTGAAAAGTTCAATACTCGAAAAAAAATGTAAAGTCATAACGCCCATCAGCCAATAAAAACCACTAGATAAGTGAAAAAGCAGAAAAATGTAACCTACAACCAGGAGAAGAATCAAATAACAGAAGCAGACATAGAAATGACAATGACAATGGAATTAGGAGAAAAGTATACTAACATCGTTATTATTAATATGTCAATTTTGCTCAAAGATTTAAAGAGAAACATAATGAGAAGAGAAATAGAAAATATAAGAATCAAATGGAACTTCTAGAAATGAAATACTGAAATGAAACTGTCATTAGGAAGAATTAAGACCAGATTAGACACTCAGAAAGAAAGGTCAGTGAACCTGAAGACATAACAAAAGCAATTACCTAAAAAATACAATGAGAGGGGAAAAAAAAAAAGAGAGCAAGAGAGATTGGAAAAAAGAAGAGTCTCGGTGATGTGTGCTTAATTGCAAGATGTGTAACCACCATGTAGTTTGAGTACCAGAAGAAAGGAAAGAAGAGGGAGATAGAAAAATATTTAAGGAAATTAAAATTCCAAAATTGTCCAAGAGTTTTCCAAATTTGGTGAAAACAATAAACCCACAGATTCAAGAAGATCAATAAACATTAACTGAATACAAAACCACACCAACACACATTACAATCAAATTACTGAAAACTTCAACAAAGAGAAAAATCATAGGAAAAAAGATACATTTTTTACATAATAAAAAAAATGACCACAGACACATGAAAAGTCAGTGATTCAGAGTTGATGAAATGAGAGGGGGAAAAGAAACTTGCCAAACAACACAGTGAAAATATTCTACAAAAAAATAAGCAATGAAGATTTTTTCAGGCCAAAAAAAATCTGTAACAATGTTTTGCCAGCAAGTATTCACTGAAAGAAATGTTGAAGGAAATTCTTCAGATATAATGAAATGATACCAGATGAAAAACTAGATGACAAAAAAGAAAGAAAAATAAAAGGTAAATAGGTAGGTAGACATAAAAGCATGTTTGTTTTATGTTTAATTTTTATTTTTTTAAGTTTATTTATTTACTTTGAGAGAGTGAGTGCATGAGAGGGGCAGAGAGTGAGGGAAAGAGAATCCCACATAGGTTCTGCACTGTCAGCACGGACCCTGATACGGGGCTTGAATTCATGAACTGAGGGATCGTGACCTGAGCTGAAATCAAGAGTTGGACACTTAACTGACTGAGTCACCGAGGCCACCCAGGTTTGTTTTATTAAGGGGGGGGGGGGGGGAAATATATATATATATATATATATATATATATATATATATATATATATATATATATATATATAATTGGTTGTTTAAAACAAAAATATACTGTGGGATTTAACTTATTCCTATAACTATACCTATATACACATAAAGTGCACCACAACAAAAATACAAAGGATTGGAAGGGAAATGGTTTAGGGAAAATTTTTTAAGGTTTTTAGCCATACATGTAATGTAAAATATGTTAAGTTACAGATATATAGTGCAAAATCTATAGTAGCCACAAAAAGATGTATACCTAATACACCAATAGTGGAGATAAATATTAACAAATTAGACAAAAAATAATCAAAATATAAAGAGAAATAAACAAATATCAGATAGCATGATGGTATATGTAAGCCAATTACGTTAAAATTTACTTAAATACAAATGATCTAAGCACTCTAACTAAAAATCAGAGATTATCAGACTGAACCAAAAAAGCAATAATGAACTATATTTTGTCTACATTTAAGTATGTTTTTTTAAGTGTAAAGATGTCAACAGGATAAAAGTAAAATGGTACAAAAAGGACTGTACAAACACTAATATTAAGAAAGCTATAGTGACTGTGATTAGATAAAATGCAAATCAAAGAATATTAACAGGGATTAAAAAGAATATTTCATAATGCTTCATAAGGATAAATAGGTCAATTCTCAATGAAGATACAATAATTTTACACTTTACGTGCCTAAACATAAATTTTAAAAATGAGTTTCAAAATTCCATGGAGGAACAAATCAGCAGAACTGAAATGAGAAAGAAGCAAATATATTATTCTAATTAGAGAGTTCAACATTCTGAGCAATGATAGAACATGTAGACAGAATATCAGTGAACATATAGAAAACTGAGCAACATATTCTACCAATGTGACCTGACATTTATTTACACAACACTTTACCAAAGAACACATACATTATTTTCAATTGAACATGCCACATGCTACCAAGATAAACCATATGGTGGACTATAAAACAAGTCAATAAATTTTAAAAGATTCAAATACACAGTATGTTCTCTGACAACAATAGAATTAGCACAGAAATTAACAAAGCTATCTGGGAAATTCCCAAATATATAGACACAAAACAATGTACTTCTAAACAAATATGTCAAAGAAAGAATCACCAAAAGAATTAGAAATGCCTTAAACTGGTGAAAATGAAGTCATCAAAATATCAAAATTTGTAAGTTTTGGCTAAAACAGTTCTTGGAGAGATAATTATAGATTGATAAACTTAGAAAAGAAGAAAGTTCTAAAAATAAGTGAGGTAAGCTCTCAACTTAAGAAACTAGGAAAAGAAGAGCTAATTAAAAATAAATTAGCATAATGAAGAAAATAACAGATACATAATTGAAAATCAATACAGAAAAACAATAAAGAAAAATCAGTTAAAGCAAAAATTGTTCCTTTGAGAAGGTCAACAAAAATGGTAACTAATTATCCTGATCAAGAAAAAAGACAGAGAAGAGACACAAATTGCCAAAAATGATGGAGGAGATCACTAAAGATCCCACAGACATTAAAAATATAATAAAGGATAATTTCACGGACCTGAGGGAAGATGGCGGCGTAGGAGGACGCTGGGCTCACCGCGCGTCCTGCTGATCACTTAGATTCCACCTACACCTGCCTAAAGAACCCAGAAAACCGCCAGAGGATTAGCAGAACGGAGTCTCCGGAGCCAAGCGCAGACGAGAGGCCCACGGAAGAGGGTAGGAAGGGCGGCGAGGCGGTGCGCGCTCCACGGACTGGCGGGAGGGAGCCTGGGAGGAGGGGCGGCTCGCCGGCCAAGCGGAGCCCCCGAGTCTGGCTGACAAAAGCGGAGGGGCCGGACGGATTGTGTTCTGACAGCAAGCGCGACTTAGCGTCTGGGAGGTCATAAGTTAACAACTCTGCTCAGAAAGTGGGAAGGCTGGAGGACAAAGGGAGGGACAGCTGCTGAGCCCCTGGACGGCAGAGCTCAGCTTGGCGGGGAACAAAGGCGCTTGCCAGCGCCATCTCCCCCACCCATCCCCCAGCCAAAATCCCAAAGAGAACCAGTTCCTGCCAGGGAACTTGCTCGCTCCTCGCAAACACCCAACTCTGTGCTTCTGCGGAGCCAAACCTCCGGCAGCGGATCTGACTCCCTCCCGCTGCCACAGGGCCCCTCCTGAAGTGGATCACCTAAGGAGAAGCGAGCTAAGCCTGCCCCTCCTGCCCCCGTGCACCTTGCCTACCCACCCCAGCTAATACGCCAGATCCCCAGCACCACAAGCCTGGCAGTGTGCAAGTAGCCCAGACGGGCCACGCCACCCCACAGTGAATCCCGCCCCTAGGAGAGGGGAAGAGGAGGCACACACCAGTCTGACTGTGGCCCCAGCGGTGGGCTGGGGGCAGACATCAGGTCAGACTGCGGCCCCGCCCACAAACTCCAGTTATACACCACAGCACCGGGGAAGTGCCCTGCGGGTCCTCACCACTCCAGGGACTATCCAAAATGACCAAACGGAAGAATTCCCCTCAGAAGAATCTCCAGGAAATAACAACAGCTAATGAACTGATCAAAAAGGATTTAAATAATATAACAGAAAGTGAATTTAGAATAATAGTCATAAAATTAATCGCTGGGCTTGAAAACAGTATACAGGACAGCAGAGAATCTCTTGCCACAGAGACCAAGGGACTAAGGAACAGTCACGAGGAGCTGAAAAACGCTTTAAACGAAATGCAAAACAAAATGGAAACCACGACGGCTCAGATTGAAGAGGCAGAGGAGAGAATAGGTGAACTAGAAGATAAAGTTATGGAGAAAGAGGAAGCTGAAAGAAAGATAAAAAAATCCAGGAATATGAGGGGAAAATTAGAGAACTAAGTGATACACTAAAAAGAAATAATATACGCATAATTGGTATCCCAGAGGAGGAAGAGAGAGGGAAAGGTGCTGAAGGGGTACTTGAAGAAATTATAGCTGAGAACTTCCCTGAACTGGGGAAGGAAAAAGGCATTGAAATCCAAGAGGCACAGAGAACTCCCTTCAGACGGAACTTGAATCGATCTTCTGCACGACATATCATAGTGAAACTGGCAAAATACAAGGATAAAGAGAAAATTCTGAAAGCAGCAAGGGGTAAACGTGCCCTCACATATAAAGGGAGACCTATAAGACTCGTGACTGATCTCTCCTTTGAAACTTGGCAGGCCAGAAAGGCTTGGCACGATATCTTCAGTGTGCTAAACAGAAAAAATATGCAGCCGAGAATCCTTTATCCAGCAAGTCTGTCATTTAGAATAGAAGGAGAGATAAAGGTCTTCCCAAACAAACAAAAACTGAAGGAATTTGTCACCACGAAACCAGCCCTACAAGAGATCCTAAGGGGGATCCTGTGAGACGAAGTACCAGAGACATCACTACAAGCATAAACATACAGACATCAAATGACTCTAAACCCGTATCTTTCTATAATAACACTGAATGTAAATGGATTAAATGCACCAACCAAAAGACATAGGGTATCAGAATGGATAAAAAACCAAGACCCATCTATTTGCTGTCTACAAGAGACTCATTTTAGATCTGAGGACACCTTTAGATTGAGAGTGAGGGGATGGAGAACTATTTATCATGCCACTGGAAGCCAAAAGAAAGCTGGAGTAGCCATACTTATATCAGACAAACTAGACTTTAAATTAAAGGCTGTAACAAGAGATGAAGAAGGGCATTATATAATAATTACAGGGTCTATCCATCAGGAAGAGCTAACAATTATAAATGTCTATGTGCCGAATACCGGAGCCCCCAGATATATAAAACAATTACTCATAAACATAAGCAACCTTATTGATAAGAATATGGTCATTGCAGGGGACTTTAACACCCCACTTACAGAAATGGATAGATCATCTAGACACACAGTCAATAAAGAAACAAGGGCCCTGAATGATACATTGGATCAGAGGGACTTGACAGATATATTTAGAACTCTGCATCCCAAAGCAACAGAATATACTTTCTTCTCAAGTGCACATGGAACATTCTCCAAGATAGATCATATACTGGGTCACAAAACAGCCCTTCATAAGTTTACAAGAATTGATATTATACCATGCATACTTTCAGACCACAATGCTATGAAGCTTGAAATCAACCACAGGAAAAAGTCTGGAAAACCTCCAAAAGCATGGAGGTTAAAGAACACCCTACTAAAGAATGAGTGGGTCAACCAGGCAATTAGAGAAGAAATTAAAAAATATATGGAAACAAACGAAAATGAAAATACAACAATCCAAACACTTTGGGATGCAGCGAAGGCAGTCCTGAGAGGAAAATACATTGCAATCCAGGCCTATCTCAAGAAACAAGAAAAATCCCAAATACAAAATCTAACAGCACACCTAAAGGAACTAGAAGCAGAACAGCAAAGGCAGCCTAAACCCAGCAGAAGAAGAGAAATAATAAAGATCAGAGCAGAAATAAACAATATAGAATCTAAAATAACTGTAGAGCAGATCAACGAAACCAAGAGTTGGTTTTTTGAAAAAATAAACAAAATTGACAAACCTCTAGCCAGGCTTCTCAAAAAGAAAAGGGAGATGACCCAAATAGATAAAATCATGAATGAAAATGGAATTATTACAACTAATCCCTCAGAGATACAAACAATTATCAGGGAATACTATGAAAAATTATATGCCAACAAATTGGACAACCTGGAGGAAATGGACAAATTCCTAAACACCCACACTCTTCCAAAACTCAATCAGGCGGAAATAGAAAGCTTGAACAGACCCATAACCAGCGAAGAAATTGAATCGGTTATCAAAAATCTCCCAACAAATAAGAGTCCAAGACCAGATGGCTTCCCGGGGGAGTTCTACCAGACGTTTAAAGCAGAGATAATACCTATCCTTCTCAAGCTATTCCAAGAAATAGAAAGGGAAGGAAAACTTCCAGACTCATTCTATGAAGCCAGTATTACTTTGATTCCTAAACCAGACAGAGACCCAGTAAAAAAAGAGAACTACAGGCCAATATCTCTGATGAATATGGATGCAAAAATTCTCAATAAGATACTAGCAAATCGAATTCAACAGCATATAAAAAGAATTATTCACCATGATCAAGTGGGATTCATTCCTGGGATGCAGGGCTGGTTCAACGTTTGCAAATCAATCAACGTGATACATCACATTAACAAAAAAAAAGAGAAGAACCATATGATCGTGTCAATCGATGCAGAAAAGGCCTTTGACAAAATCCAGCACCCTTTCTTAATAAAAACCCTTGAGAAAGTCGGGATAGAAGGAACATACTTAAAGATCATAAAAGCCATTTATGAAAAGCCCACAGCTAACATCATCCTCAATGGGGAAAAACTGAGAGCTTTTTCCCTGAGATCAGGAACACGACAGGGATGCCCACTCTCACCGCTGTTGTTTAATATAGTGCTGGAAGTTCTAGCATCAGCAATCAGACAACAAAAGGAAATCAAAGGCATCCAAATTGGCAAAGATGAAGTCAAGCTTTCGCTTTTTGCAGATGACATGACATTATACATGGAAAATCCGACAGACTCCACCAAAAGTCTGCTAGAACTGATACATGAATTCAGCAAAGTTGCAGGATACAAAATCAATGTACAGAAATCAGTTGCATTCTTATACACTAACAATGAAGCAACAGAAAGACAAATAAAGAAACTGATCCCATTCACAATTGCACCAAGAAGCATAAAATACCTAGGAATAAATCTAACCAAAGATGTAAAAGATCTGTATGCTGAAAACTATAGAAAGCTTATGCAGGTAATTGAAGAAGATATAAAGAAATGGAAAGACATTCCCTGCTCATGGATTGGAAGAATAAATATTGTCAAAATGTCAATACTACCCAAAGCTATCTACACATTCAATGCAATCCCAATCAAAATTGCACCAGCATTCTTCTCGAAACTAGAACAAGCAATCCTAAAATTCATATGGAACCACAAAAGGCCCCGAATAGCCAAAGTAATTTTGAAGAAGAAGACCAAAGCAGGAGGCATCACAATCCCAGACTTTAGCCTCTACTACAAAGCTGTCATCATCAAGACAGCATGGTATTGGCACAAAAACAGACACATAGACCAATGGAATAGAATAGAAACCCCAGAACTAGGCCCACAAACGTATGGCCAACTCATCTTTGACAAAGCAGGAAAGAACATCCAATGGAAAAAAGACAGTCTCTTTAACAAATGGTGCTGGGAGAACTGGACAGCAACATGCAGAAGGTTGAAACTAGACCACTTTCTCACACCATTCACAAAAATAAACTCAAAATGGATAAAGGACCTGAATGTGAGACAGGAAACCATCAAAACCTTAGAGGAGAAAGCAGGAAAAGACCTCTCTGACCTCAGCCGTAGCAATCTCTTACTCGGCACATCCCCAAAGGCAAGGGAATTAAAAGCAAAAGTGAATTACTGGGACCTTATGAAGATAAAAAGCTTCTGCACAGCAAAGGAAACAACCAACAAAACTAAAAGGCAACCAAGGGAATGGGAAAAGATATTTGCAAATGACATATCGGACAAAGGGCTAGTATCCAAAATCTATAAAGACCTCACCAAACTCCACACCCGAAAAACAAATAATCCAGTGAAGAAATGGGCAGAAAACATGAATAGACACTTCTGTAAAGAAGACATCCGGATGGCCAACAGGCACATGAAAAGATGCTCAACGTCGCTCCTTATCAGGGAAATACAAATCAAAACCACACTCAGATACCACCTCACGCCAGTCAGAGTGGCCAAAATGAAGAAATCAGGAGACTATAGATGCTGGAGAGGATGTGGATAAACGGGAACCCTCTTGCACTGTTGGTGGGAATGCAAATTGGTGTAGCCGCTCTGGAAAGCAGTGTGGAGGTTCCTCAGAAAATTAAAAATAGACCTACCCTATGACCCAGCAATAGCACTGCTAGGAATTTATCCAAGGGATACAGGAGTACTGATGCATAGGGGCACTTGTACCCCAATGTTTATAGCAGCACTCTCAACAATAGCCAAATTATGGAAAGAGCCTAAATGTCCATCAATTGATGAATGGATAAAGAAATTGTGGTTTATATACACAATGGAATACTACGTGGCAATGAGAAAAAATGAAATATGGCCTTTTGTAGCAACGTGGATGGAACTGGAGAGTGTGATGCTAAGTGAAATAAGCCATACAGAGAAAGACAGATACCATATGGTTTCACTCTTATGTGGATCCTGAGAAACTTAACAGGAACCCATGGGGGAGGGGAAGGAAAAAAAAAAAAAGAGGTTAGAGTGGGAGAGAGCCAAAGCATAAGAGACTGTTAAAAACTGAGAACAAACTGAGGGTTGATGGGGGGTGGGAGGGAGGGCAGGGTGGGTGATGGGTATTGAGGAGGGCACCTTTTGGGATGAGCACTGGGTGTTGTATGGAAACCAATTTGACAGTAAATTTCATATATTAAAAAATAAAATTAAAAAAAAAAGGATAATTTCACAACTTAATAACAATATATGCTACTTCCAACAAATTCCTTGAAAATCAGTGAACCAAAACTAATACAAGATGATACAGAAAATCTAATCTAATTTTTGAAATATTCGTTAAACACATTGATTTTTCTATCATTTTCAAAAAACTGTAGAACCTTATGATTTATATGAATTATGTCATACATTTATGAAATAAATAATACCAGCCACATACATACTCTTTCAGAAAGCAGAGAAGGAAGCACTTATCAAATCACTTTATAAAGCTAGCATCACTCTATCACCAAAATCAGTTGAAGACTTTACAAAAACAGGAGCTGCAGACCACATCCTTATGCATATAAATGCAAAAACTCTTAACAATTTATAACAAATAAAATCCTATAATATATAAAGAGGCTGACATATAGGGTTTACCCTCGACATGAGAAGATAGTCATGAAGAAAGAAGTAAGATCTATAAATGGATCTTATCTGGGGAATGTAAATACTGGAGGAAGAGGCCACTTGTTTTTATGTAAAGACAGCAACACAAGACTTCAAGGAACAGGAAGAATCAAGGAACCATGACACCACCAAAGGAACACAATATAGACTCTTCAACAGTGATGTTAGAACAACTGGGTAACCATATGGGAAAAACTAAATCTCAACTCTTAACTGCATCTTAAAAAAATTAATTCAAAATGGTTCTTAGACTTAAATGGTAAAACTTTAATTATAAAATTCTAGAAGAAAATATAAGAGAAAGATATGTGATCTTGGACTAGCAAAAAGTTCCAAAGTCATACACATACACACACAACAAACCGTGAATCATAAAAGAACTGAAGAACTGAACGTAATCACAATTAAAAATTACTCTTTTTCTCGGGGCGCCTGGATGGCTCAGTCGGTTGGGCGTCCGACTTTGGCTCAGGTCACGATCTTGCGGTCCGTGAGTTCGAGCCCCGCGTCAGGCTCTGTGCTGACTGCTCAGAGCCTGGAGCCTGTTTCAGATTCTGACTCTCCCTCTCTCTCTGACCCTCCCCCATTCATGCTCAGTCTCTCTGTCTCAAAAATAAATAAACGTTAAAAAAAATTTTAAAAAAATTACTATTTTTCTGAAGACACTTATATGGAAAGTCACAATCTGAGAGAAGATATTTGCACTACACACATGTGATAAAGGACTTGTATGCACAATATATAAAGAATATTTATAACTCGGGGCACCTTGGGTGGCTCAGTCGGTTAAGTATCCAACTTTGCCTCAGGTCATGATCTCACAGTTCATGAGTTCAAGCCCCACATCAGGCTAGCTGCTGGAAGCACAGAGCCTGCTTCAGATCCTCTGTCTCCCTCGCTCTCTGCCCCTTATCCTCTCCCTCTCTCTCTCTCTCTCTCTCTCTCTCTCTGTATGTGTGTGTGTGTGTGTGTGTGTCAAAAATAAATAAAACATTATATATATATTTTTTAAAAAGAATATTTACAACTCAATAATGCAAAGGAGATCTGACTTAAAAATGGGCAAATGATTTGAACAGACACTTCATCAAAAAAGAAAATACAAATAACTCATAAGCACATGAAAAGATGTTCAACGTCATTAGTCATCAGAGAAAATGTGACTTTAAACTGCAATAACTTACCATTGTACACTCACACTCAAATGTCCAAAGTTGAAAAGACTTGTCCAGGTAGTAGAAAAACTGGCGCTCATACATGGCTGGTAGGAACATGAAAGGATAAAACCTTTGGGACACTGATTTTTTAAAAGAATTTAAACATACAGGGGCACCTGGGTGGCTCAGTCGGTTGAGTGTCCGACTTCAGCTCAGGTCATGAACTCACCGCTTGTGAGTTTGAGTCCCGCGTCAGGCTCTGTGCTGACAGCTCAGAGCCTGGATCCTGCTTTGGATTCTGTGTCCCGCTCTCTCTCTGCCCCTCCCTCGCTCATGCTCTGTCTCTCTCTCTCTCTCTCTCTCAAGAATAAATAAAACATTTTTAAAACATTTTTAAAAAAGAATTTAAACATACAGTTACCATATGATTCAGTTATTCAACTAAGATATTCACCCAGGAAAAGTGAAAACATTTATGCACAAAAACACTTGTACAAGGATGTTCACGTCAACTGTTTTCTGTAGTCAAAAATTGGGAACAATCAGAATGTCTATCAAGAAGCAAATGGAAAAGCAGTTGGTAGGGACTAGTTGGTAATATAAAAGAACTAACAAGTGAGAACAATGTGGCTAAATCTAAAAACAACACATTGAGTGAAAGAAACCAGATACGAAACTACATGATTCCATTTCTATGAAACTCTAGAAAAAGGCGAATCCTACATATAAGCGAAAGAAAGCATGTCAGTGTCTACCTGGGACTCAAGTTGCAGTAATGGAAATGTTCTCTATATTGATTTTAGTGGTAGTTTTCAGATATATACATTTACCAAATCACATAAACTTCCCATTGGAAATCAGATCTTTTCTGCTTCCTTTGGCTACCACAATGAAAGACTACCATGTCTAGGGAGACTTGTAGAGTTTGTTTTTGATCTTTACATTTCTGATGTTTAATGGCATAGTGCATATAATGTCGTCATAGATACAGATGCACAGATTCTATATAAATGTTTGTTCATAGGCTTTGATGCCTTGGAAGGGTATATATATTTTCTCAATATTGGCTGCAGAGTTGTACACATGACTATCCATTCAGGCTGTTTATTAGATTGTTTGATCAGTATCTAAAAATGCTATTTTTCCTTGGTAATTCTGTCAATATTTATGTCTTATGTTTGAGGCTACAGGTATATTCAGGGTTCAGAACTGGTATATCTTTATAGTGAATCATTCCTTTTATGGTTAAGTGATAATCCTCATTATCCCTACCAATATATTTGTCTTGGAACTATCTGTTTTGATAATAGTGCCACATCAATGTTCTTTTGAATAGAATTTTTAAAACATACATTTTCCATTTCCTACCTTTCAAACTTTCTGTATCTTTATATCATAGGGATGTCTCTTGAAATTACCTGAGAGCTGGATTTAGTTTTTGCTTTTACAGCAAAAACTTTCTCTCTCTAAGAGATTGTGATCAAGAAAGTTTCTTATATTTACAAGTATTGTGATTATTGATGCATTTAAACTCATTTTAGTTTTTAATTTTTCATGCATTTTTATTAGTATGCAGCTTTTAATATCCAGTTTGTAATATTTGTTAGTGGCATATGTTACGAGACCATGATTTTTTTTTTCCATTTGAAACTCTCAAGATGTGCTTCCTAAATATGATGATCAGAAGAGGGAAGCAGAGGCACCAGTTGATGTCTGTTTCTTAACTGAAATGATCAGTCCTACCCCCCCACCCCCACCCCAGTAAGAAGATGTATTTGTGAGAATTTTGGACTTGGAAAGAGTCTCAAAGATGTGGCCTAATCCATTTTACATGTGAAAATTGAAAACTGGAAGGTTTAGATTTGTTGTTCAAGGTCACAAAGCGAGCTAATTATTACGGTATGACTGGAGTGGAGTCTCCTAACTCTTTGTCTAGTATTCTCTCCATGCTGTCCTTTCAGATTTATGCTGTACAGACTATTGAGTATCATCATTTCGGCGATACAATTGTAGCACATGTCTTCCTGAAGGAGCTTGCAAGTTGAATCAATTCTGATGTGCATATTAAGTTAAGAAGCATGCAAAGCAGATGGTAAAATGCAAATGGATTAAGAGCTCCAAGGTTATACAGATTTGAATCTATTTTAAAAAGCGATAGCCTGTTTTAAGTCTCATCAGTGACTTTGAAAACAATAGACTCAACCACAATGGGAAATATGAAATATTTTCTAACTTGCAGTTGCCCTTTGTAAAAAATGTTTTATTTCCATACCTAATTTATTATTTCTCATTTATGTAATACCCTGCAGCTTTATTTCTCTACAACTTTTACCTTCCCATTGAGTATTTAAATTTTTCTATCATTTATTTTCCCTCAAAGGCATTAACCTGCTTTTCTAAACCATATTTCATTTTCTTTGTTACTTTCCAGACACCTAAAATTTTTAAATATTATTTCTAGTTAATCCCATATGGCACACAAAATGAAGAGCCAGTGTAGAGAATAATTACTCAGTATTTCAAAATGCAGGACTGCTGGGGTAAATTACACGATGGGAATCAATGCCATCAGGTCTCATAGTATTGACCATGAAAATGTAGCAGTCATACTTGGAAAAAGCTTTTACTTTCTCTACATGAGAAAGAAAAGGAAAACACAAAAATCCAATCTCAAATTATGCTTCAATTTCTACATTAATGTTCTCTTCTTAAAATATACATCGCTAAACCCCCTGGTTCAGCAGATCTTTCAAAACCAGCCTTTGAGATTTCAGTCTAGGTCTGCATTCTGAGCATATTTTTTAGCAGATAGACCAATTAGGCTTTTTTCCTGACAGCAGCCAACGTTGTGGGGCCTTTGTTGAATTTCTATCACATCTTGTGTTTATGAAAATGAACTGTGTCCTTGGGAATTTCAAAAGGTAATGAAGCATGGGTCTACGGGGAGCACCAGAGGGAGGCATAGCACAGAGTTTGTCACTATGTCACTCTGATGGGGGTATTTGATTTCAACTGATAGCGATGGTTCTCTACGGTACATAGGTCCAAAGAATCAGAAATCAAAACAAAACCTCGTGAACTCTAATATCTAGAAAAACCCAATTTTTGTTTAAGCCCATGTGTACCACCAATTAATCCCAAGAAGAGATAGATTTGGAATTTGGCATATTTTATTTTTTTACAGAGACCTATTTAAACTTGAGAAAGGGCAGACATGAGCTATTTACAATCTCTTGGGCATATACTATGTTGTGCCTGCCTCATGCCAGCCCCACGCTCAGCCTTTCACTGTTTTGGTTGAAGGACTCCCTCAAAGGTCGGCTCATCCTGAACTCTACAGTCAAGCTCTTTCCACTTTCATTCTTCTCCCTTGGCTATTCTTCTTTCCATCCAGGGATGCATTTATCTGTTCATCCTCAGACTCTCTGGAACTTTGGGTGATCAAATCATGCAGCTTTGCCAGGGACTGTCTCAGTTTTAGCCCTATAAATCGCACCTCCCAGGAACACCCCATTTTTCCTTTCCAAGCTGCTCTGGAGATTTACATCTTTCTCCAAGCCCAACCAAGGGATTGATCTCACTGCATATTCATTCTTTCAATAAGATCCTTCTCCTAAATCACTGCCCATCCCCTCCCCAAACACACACACACACACACACACACACACACACACACACACACACACACACACAAGAGCTTAGAAATATACTGAGAATGAGCACGAAGGCTTTGCTTCATTGATGTGATGTTCGGCCTAAATGTCACCTCTTCTTTGCCTTTTCAAAATCAGCCAGGACTTGAAAGACCTGCCTCAGTCTGCTTAGCGTCTGTGTCTTCAATCTGTGTTCCCAGGTCAGCCTTATGCTGAGTAGGTGTTACTCTCCCTTGGGCTCATTTCACCAAGCTTTTTATGCTCTCTGATGGCCTTCACTTGCTGGCTCAGGCTCATCTTGGATAAGCCTGGGAGCAACCTGGGAGAGAAAGTTCCTATTTCAGTTACGCCTCTCCACCATATTTCTAGGAAGTGGAACATGGAATTTTCATACTTCACATTTTGGGATTTGCGGGCCCAACTATGATTGCTCTTTTTGTATGTGACTTGCTTTTTCCTCCTTATTTGGAAGGTTTTAAGATCTTTCCTTTGTCCCTACTATTCTGAATATTCACAAATATGTTCTTTCTTAATATTTTATTTTATTTTTGAGAGAGTGCAAGAAGGGGAGGGGCAGAGAGAGAGGGACAGGGATCCTAAGCGGGCTTTGCGCTGACAGCAGACAGCCTGATGTGGGGCTCAAATTCACAAACCGTGAGACCATGACCTAAGCTGAAGTCGAATGCTCAACTGACTGAGTCACTCAGGTGCCCCACAAATATGTCCTTTAATGCGGGTTTTTCCCCCGTTCATTTAACTAGAAACTCCGTGGGTCCTTTCATTCTGAAAAATCATGTCTTGATACCTTTTTATCCCACTTCTTTATTAATTTAGTCATCTTGCAATTTCCCTGTTCCTTCTAACAGTTTATTGTTGTTTTACTCCTTTCATTATATATGACATCCTATTCTTTTTAATTGATGTAACATTTTCCCTTATTAAGGTGATCATAAAATGTAATATAATGCATTCATTTAATGTTCATTTTCCCCTTTCTAAATATCAAATAATTTTACTGGAATATACCTCCCAGTTCTTTTAATTGTTTTAGCTGTAAATTTAATTGTATCAGTTAAACAGTAAAAGTTTCATTTTATGAATGTTGAGACTATGCAACGTATAATTGTGTAAAATTGGGGGGGGGGGTATTGTTCAAAGGACTGTGGAAAACCTTGTCTCTGGGCTCTGGTTTCACAGTTTTAAAATGAAAACTGACAGCAAACCTGTGTTTTGTACCTGCAAAAAGACAGGTGATCTTAAAAGAGCCACTCCCTGCTTCCCCCCCCCACCCAGTCCCTGGACATCAGTTGAAGAACTGACATACTTTAATCCTAACCAGTGTTTTGAATGAAAATACAGGGTGGGGGTAGGGGGGGATTCCACACATTTAACTCCAAAAGGAATACCTTTTTAAAATAATAAGAAAAAGAAAATGAATGATATTAACCAATTAGAAACGAGTCAAAGGCCAGGATGCCTGGGTGGCTCAGTCAGTTAAGCATCTCACTCTTGACCTTGACTCAGGTCACAATCTCAGTGTGAGGCTGAGTCCTGCTTGGGCTCCAGACTCTACAGCCAGCGTGAAGCCTGCTTGAGATTCTCAATCTCTCTCTCTCTCTCTCTCTCTCCCTTTACCCCTCCCCTTCTCACATTCTTTCTTTCTCTCTAAAGTAGAAAGAAAGAAAGAAAGAAAGAAAGAAAGAAAGAAAGAAAGAAAGAAAAGAAAACAAAAGAAAAAAGAAAAAAGAAATGAGCCAAGGGCTAAGGGAATTTTAAGTAAAATAAATCCTTAGGATAAAACCAAATTAAAAAGTTTTTAACGGCACAAGGTTCTCACATAAAGACAGGAAAACAATGAGTCAGCACCGAACTAGTAACAAAGTGTCTTATCTGTTAATGAAATTATACCCCACTACAACTGAGTAAGATGACATGGTGAGTCACGTCCATGCCAACGATCAATGTTAAAGCTAAAAGGAATAGTACAGAACAATAAGTTCAACTCTTATTTTCATGAAGAACCGACTGAGACCAAAAGAAACAAGAAAGTCATTCAAGCCCTCACAAATAGCTAATGACCCATGCAGCAAATATGTTATTGCTCCAAAATCAAACTGTTCAATCTCTTTATTCCTATGAACTTCAATGTTCTATTCCCTGAAGAAACGGGTCTATAATGAAATATCTAACACAACTACAGATAGGTGAAAAATAATTGGCAAAGTCTAGTTATGGCCCATATAATTTAATACTCAATACAGCGCAGTTTCAAAAAGAGAAAAGATTCCAGATCTATATGTTTTCAATAAAATATCCTTTAAAGTCAAACGTTAGATGGTCCAGAGATGAATAATAAAAGAATAAAAAAGAGAACACCAAAGAACATTTGTGAAGGCAATTAAAGAACTTGGGTTGTAAAATTTAGAGAAAAAAATGTTAAAGAATGACTAGCTACAGTTAAATGACAAATATAGGCTATTATTCCCCATGTTCATGGAGATAAAATAGAATTAGGTAGGCACAGATGTACCCAACAAGCAATTCTTATAGGTAGAGTGACTTAGGTCTGGCTCAGCCCATCAGTAGCGAAATAAAAGGTTAATGGTAGATGGATCCCTAGAGTTTTGGGATAAATGGACTAACAGCTGAAATTTGCTGGGCGGAGGTCTAGAAGCTAGACCAAGTGACCACTACCATACTGCAAAACTGCAAAGCTAACTGCCCTTCTTAATCAAGGAAATGACATGTTCAACTCTTCCAAGTCAAAAAGGTACTGTGATTAAGCACAGACTCAAGGGTCCAGAATGCCTGGGTTCAAATCCCAGCCTTCATCAATAGCTAATGTAAATTTAGGCAAATTACTTTTAAGTATCTCCAGCTTCTCCTATGTCAATGAAGAAGATTTGGGTGACCACCTAAGATGGTGTCTACCAATTCTTGGGCCAACTCTAGGAAATAATGAGTAATTATTATCTTCCATATGTCTGAGAGTGTACAATCTGACATAATTTAAAATAATTATTGAAAGTATCAAGATAGAAATGTGGCTTTTAAATTTATCTATTAAAGGTGTCACCAGCTTGATTGAAGAGGGAAAAAAATGTAGCTAAGGATATTTAACAGCCGTTATTACATCACCACGACCCATCAAACGGGCAGTGATGAATACCTTGACTAAATCCTAATTAAGAGTCTACTGAATTAGTGAATTTTCGATTTTTACAATTGGCATTTGCTTCCTCTTGAGTAATGTTAGGCTTTACTTACATGAGCATTGGAGAAGCCGTTTCCTAGTCATGTTTTATTAGAAACTATGTGGCAATACCATGCCTCTCTAAACATAAATTTCTACAAATACTCATAATGTATACACTCAAAATACAACTTGTTTTCAAATGGCTGAATCATTTGGCTGTCAAATGAACTCTCAGTTGAAACAATGGAAGAAGCACAAAGAATTTGTAATTTAGATACAAATAAGAGACTACCCAACAGCATGACTTGGTAGCTAAACTCAATAGTAATGAAATGCTAAATTCTTACATTTCTTTAATTACTGCATAAATCTGTTAAGACTTTAATCTGTAGGTATGGTGAAATGACTATAGAGCAAGAGAAGGAGCTATTAGAGTCCTCTAAGATATCCCAATACAGTCAGTTCTGTGATCTGAGACGTACGTCTTCCTAAAAATCAGTGCATTCTGCAAAATTGTGCAATAAAAACCATAGGGCTTAGGTAACAACAACAACAACAAAATGAGGCTATGGCACAAGACTTGAAAGCTTCATCAGTGAAACACTGGAAAAAAAGAGATAGGAACCTAACGACTATGGCCAGAAGAGTTTTATACACATTAAATAGCTAAGAAATACTTAAGTACTAAAATACACCAAGTATTTTACCTGGAAAAAAAGATGTGAAATTGGCTTGTGTAAGTGGACAACAGAGAAGTTGCTGCTTGTGAGTTATTGTAAAGAGGTGGAAGGAGGATTAACAGAAATCATAGGGAAAATTGTAATTCCAGAAGCAGTGAACTGAGGCAGCTGGAAGATATTTGAGGCGCGCACACGTGTATGTCTGTGTGTGCATGCATTCCTACCTAAATCACTTCATTTGGAAAATTTCCTGCATCAACCTAATATTTCTTGCAGATAAAACCATGCATAAGCAAATGCAAAATTCACAGTATGCTCAAATTGTTACCTAAAATACCAATCTCATGGGAACAAATCAGTTTCAAAATAAGATAATGTATATGACAATTTATCATTGGTAAAAACTGAGACGGGGAATAAGCTTGACAGAAAATTTAAATAATCAACACCGGACGGACCTTCTTGGATCAAGGAGGTTGTTGAATGAACTGAATAAATTAGAAAGATTAACACCTTACAAAACTTTTCCTGGATTTTCTCTCCTTTTTTTTTTTTTAATTTGCTATTCCTTTGCCTTTGAAAATTAACTCAACGATTTCTTAATATATCTACAAATGACCCTCCTCCATTCTTTTTCTTAACATGACTTTTTCTCCTCTCTATTCATCACCCTGAATTAGTTTCTTTTTCAAAAATGTTTTTTGAACTAACATTCTTGATTTTCTTTCTTCTAAACAGGATATTAACTTTAAGTGTGAGGCTAAAAAATGTTTTAAATACCTTATTTTGAGACATGGGATGGGGCGCCTGGGTGGCGCAGTCGGTTAAGCGTCCGACTTCAGCCAGGTCACGATCTCGCGGTCCGTGAGTTCAAGCCCCGCGTCAGGCTCTGGGCTGATGGCTCGAGCCTGGAGCCTGTTTCCGATTCTGTGTCTCCCTCTCTCTCTGCCCCTCCCCCGTTCATGCTCTGTCTCGCTCTGTCCCAAAAATAAATAAAAAACGTTGAAAAAAAAAAAATTTGAGACATGGGAGGTTTGGGGATTGGTAAAGGATGGGTGGGTTATGTTTCTAGGGTTGAATTTCTGAAGACTCAATTTGTAATACAAGTACAGTTTCTAATTCCTCACAAAACTGGTTCACAACCTGGATAATACCAGGATGGTGAACCACCCACCCAACTACCTTATCCTCAGTTTGTTTCTTTTTATCAGGGAGAAAATCTTCAACTAAGATGGAAATCAAAAGATTTCTCTGTTCTAGATGTAGAACTGTTTGTCTTGGAATGTTTCACTAAGTCCTTCCACAAAGGCTTAGAATGTTTTTCTTCCCTCTGGATACATTTCACTTTAGCTGAAGGAAGAAGGTGTAGGAAAAAAAAAATCCTATCAGCCTCTGAATATCAGCTTCCATCCTGGCTAACTTTTGACCATAGAGTTACCTAAAAATAAAAAATCCTTTCAAGTATTTTCTCAGGTCTCAGCTGGGGCACATAGTAAAATATTCCTGGCAGTATGGAACAACCCCTTGGATGCAAAAGGCATCCCCAAAGAGGGTGCAAAGGATACTAGGTACAGAGTCAATCCTCAAAGGTAAACACAAGAAAGACAACTCCTCTGAGAGCTGGAAAGAGTGAATAAGACCCTAGTCACAGATGGAGGGCAACCCACATTTCTGTCCAACCATATTTTGGTGGACTCCAACCTAACAATCACCAACTAAATACACAGGACACAAAATGAGACAATCAAACCAATGGGTACTTGAAAGCAAATTCATGAGCCACAATTTAAAGATCTAATTCTTACAAATGTTT
This sequence comes from Neofelis nebulosa, assembly GCF_028018385.1. Classification (NCBI taxonomy): domain Eukaryota; kingdom Metazoa; phylum Chordata; class Mammalia; order Carnivora; family Felidae; genus Neofelis; species Neofelis nebulosa. The sequence goes on from NC_080790.1 coordinate 29,402,326, forward strand.
TTTGCCTGAAAATCTGAATTTGGGAAGGAAGGGAAACATTAAGTTTTATCTTCCTTCCTTGACCAGCCACCACCGATACAGATCTGGGAGGAATGACTTCAGTTAAAATCTTACTCTTGCTGCACCTGGGAGGCTCAGTCGGTTAAGTGACAGACTCTTCGTTTCCACTCAGGTCATGATCTTATGGTTTCTGAGATCAAGCCCCACATTGGGCTCTGTGCTGACAGCGAGGCACCTGCTTGGAATTCTCTCTCCCTCTCTCTGCCCCTCCCCAGTTTGCACCTTCTTGCTCTCTCTCTTTCAAAATAAATAAATAAACTTACAAAAGGGGGGGGTGGATCTTTTATCTTTTGCCAGCCTCTTCATTTTTCCAGGATCCTGTCTTCAGTCTGCAGAGCAAGTGGATCTCATCCTGGTCACCAGAAACTATAAAGGAAGAAAAATAATTTCCCCTCGACCCTTTGTACTGAGTGCTTGGCTAAGACCCCTTTTTGTTGGATACCTCATAAATGAAAAGGCTTATGTATGTTAAAATTCTCCACTGTGGCCACTGTAATTCAAGAATATCTTTGGTAAGGTTAACCTGCTTGTTCAGCCTTAAAACAATTTTTATTTTTTATCTGTGGTCTCACACTGACCTCAGAGCAGTTTAAGTCAGGCCCAGTCTGACTATGGATTTGGTCTGACCCCGAACTCTGTCTGGTTTTCAAGTTGGACCCAGTCTGAATCCCAACCCAGTCTGGCTTTTTAAGTCCAACCCAGTGCAACTCTGGCTAGGTTCTGGACTCAGTCCAGGAAAAAAAAAAAATGGTCAAATAAAATCTCAAAGCTCATAATGCAAGGTTTGCACAGCTAGGATCTGAAAGGTACTTACCCCCACCTTCAGAGATAGCTAGAAGGCAAGGAGCTTAAGGAGCTCAGCAGGTCTCTTTGTGTGGTTACTCATGGCTCTTGGGGGCTGTGGGGTCTCCTTTGGATCCCTCTCCTGACGACAGAACTGTTAAAAGATAAACTGTGGCATATGAAAAATTCTGAGTTCATTTGAGCAAAAATGGATTCAAATCAGGCAGCATCCAACCTAGCAGTAGAAAGGAGTCTTGGAGAGCTGTGCAAAATGAAAGAACCTTAATTTGTTTGTTTATTTATTTTTGAGAGAGAGAGAGAGAGCGAGCATGAATGGGGGAGGAGCAGAGAGAGGGAGACACAGAATCTAAAGCAGGCTCCAGGCTCCGAGCTGTCAGCACAGAGCCCAATGCGGGGCTAAAACGCACGAACTGTGAGATCTTGACCTGAGCCAAAGTCAGACAATTAACCGACTGAGCCCCCCAGGTGCCTCTAAATGAAAGAATTTTATAGGCAAAAGGGAACAGGAACAAGAAAGTTATACTAGGAAAACAAAACAGTTCCTTTTCTGTGAGGGGCGGTAGATTACCTACCGGGCGCTGTTCAGGTGACTCCCGGTTACTGGCTTTAGGATTCTGTGCCTCCTAGATTTCAATGTCTGTTTTCTTCCCCAGAATGGGGAAGCTCTCAGCCGATTTGTTCAAGTATATCTTCCGCCCCTTCCTCTCTCTTCTTCTTCTGGAACTACTATGATATAGATATTGTTCTGTTTCATTGAATCACTTAGTTCTCTAGTTCTCCCCTCGTGACCCAGAATTTTTAAATCTTTTTCTCAGCTTCACCTTTTTCCCTAATTTTACCTCTATTTCACTTAATCTCCCCTCTGCCTCTTCAATCCTCGCTGTCACCACCTCTAGTTTATTTTGCACTTCATTTGCAGCACGTTTTAATTCATCATGACTATTATTTAGTTCCTTGATCTCTGCAGCAATAGATTCTCTGCTGTTTTCTGTGCTTTTTTCAAGTACAGCAATTAATCTTATGACTATTACTCTAAATTCTTGTTCAGTTATATTGTTTATATCTGTTTTGATCGATTCTTTAGCTGTCATTTCTTCCTGGAATTTCTTTTGAGGAGAATTCTTCTGTTTCATCATTTTGGCTAGTTTTCTGTCCCTTATGTGTTTTAAAAGTTTTTATGTGACCTTCACCTGTGAGCACTACTGTATTAAAGAGGGATCATACACTGTCTGGGGCCTGGCCCTTCAGGAGGTGTTTTTTTGGAGTGTGTTACTTGCTCTCTGTTTTCGTGACTTTGGTTACTTTATCTCCCTACTGGAAGTGATGTTTTGGACCTTCCACCAGATGTGCTTTGATTTTTTTGTCATTGAAGTAGCCCTGGAAAGGAAAACAAACAAAAGACAACCAGAAAACAAAAACAAACACAAAAACAAAAGCTAAAAACCAGAAACACCAGCTACAAGTAAACACCAGGGTGGAGGCAGTGCTGATGGAAGCGGCCTTATCCCACACAGAGAAATGGCAGGGGTGGGGAAAAAGAAAATAAAATAAAAATTGACCAGAGAAACTATATGGCTTAATCCAGAGAGAGAGAAAGAAAAATAGAGAAGGTATAGATCATGTATAAAGAGAAGAGATTAACTATGTCTGCTTAAACAAACCAATAACCAGAGTAACCAGACTGGAGAAGGGAAGACAAGAAGGAGAAAAGGAAGGAAGACTATACCTATATAATAAAAATTGTCCGAGAATTAAATCAGGCAATGCTAGAGCGCCGGCCTGGAAGAGGGCCTGTCTGGCTTGTCAGCACCAACTCGGCTGTCGTAGATACGCAGTTAGCAGGCGCGGAGGGGCGTGGTTTGGTGCAGGCGGTCCCGCCTCTCTTGTGGACCCGCCGCCCTTTCCCAGAAGCCCCACCTTGGTGGTGATCGGGCGAAACATGGCGACGCCCAGTCTCTCTTCCACAGACCGGGTGATCCAAACCACTCTGTTCAAGCCGTCCTCACTGTGCCCTGGGAGCAAAGAAGGCGGTTTGTCCCACCCCGCCAACTCCCGCACCTCCCTGGTGCTTGGCTGGGACTTAAAACCTGATGTCTTTAAGGTTCCCACTCCGTCCGCCACCGGGTTTCGGGCAAGTGCAACTCCGCACTGCCCAATATATGGTCTCCGGCTGGAGGGCGCAGGCAGTCTTTTGTCTTTTTAGCGGATATATACCTTCTTCCCACAGCATTCCAGGAAGGGGATTACTTTCTCCCTCTTAGAACTGCGTGTCTGAACCGGTTACCAAGCCCAGGGCTGGCTCCCTTCCTCCCCAGGTGCGTGAACAGAGCAGCCCATCCCAGTCCAGGGAAAGCCCCGCAGTTAGAGATTGTATCTTTCTCCATCCTTGTCCCCGGTTTTTTCCTTGTCCAGATACAGTCCTACACTTCCCCAGCCGCCCTTTCTCTTCCCTTTGTCTCTCCGCAGGAGGGGATCCCTTCCCTCCATTCCTCTGCTGCGGGTTTTCTCTCTCCCAGTTTGCAATCAAGCATCTATGGCCCGCCAGGTTGTCCCAGTGCCTGGAGGCATCTCTGTCACTTTGCTTCCTGGACTCTTGGAGTTCAAAGTCTGTTGGCCTCAACACTACTGTGTTTGAGAGATGAGGGAACTTCGGATCCCCCTACTTCTCCACCACGTTGGAAAGTTGCTAGATCTTAAGCATTCTTACCGAGCAAAAGAGAGTTAACTATGTGACAGGTTAGATGTGTTAATTATCTTGATGTTGGTAATCATTCTACAATGTATATGTATAGCAACCTATCACATGCACTTTAAATATATACAAGTACGGTTTTCAATTGCCACTTAATAAGGTTAAAAAAATTATTTGGATCAATCCTCCAATTCATGAGTTCAGTTCCTGTATCATGAGTTTAGCTGTATCATTTCTCCTAATCTAACCCCTCGGTATTTACTTTTAGTTTAGTTACCATGTTTCTTAATTCTCAAGGCTTCAAATTTGCTTTTCTATTGAAATCTGTCATTTTATTCTCTCCTAGAGGGTGCTAATAAGTATTTTTGTTTTTCCTGTATTAAAATTTTGGTGTGATCATTTCTTAATTTTGTTGAATCTCTTCTCTTTTGAGTTTCCTTACATGTCTGGGACTTTGTTGAATGTTTGTATTTTTAGATTAGCATCTAAGAAACACTGAAAATACCCATAGAGGGGGGAAAATGAGTCTCAATGAGGAGTCCTATGTCCAGCACTTATGTAATGGAGCAAAAGGAGGGACTTGTGGTGGGCTAGCATGTTGTAAATGCATGAGAATATTTCACTTGTTCAGGAAGGGGAGGCACCCATTCTTCATAGTAGACATAAGTTATCTGGAACCTTCTCCATACCTTGTACTCTATAACTCTCATAATCTCTTGTGAGAATGTCTAAATTCGAATTCCTTATTCATATTGTACCCCTCCAACTCTATCCTGAGGCCAAATTAGGAAACAGTGGAAAATAGTAATGAATAGACATTTGTCATTAGTTTCCCCTCATCCAGCCTCTGAACCCTTTTCCATGTTAGGAGAATTTTCCACCGTAGGAGTCTTGCTGAGGCAAAGAATGCCCCCTTTATAAAAAACCGAAGCTCTTGTGATTCTCTTTTCTAGTTATCAGACTTAGACTCTGCCAATCAAAATATATCTGTGCCAGATTTGAAGCTCTGAAAGGGAAGATCTGTGCCCACGCCTGCAAAATTCACCTCCTGGAGCAGAAGTGGCTCAATGGTAAGTCATTGCAATAGTACCTGAATAGGGTTGTAGAGATTCCGTAGCAAGGCCACTTCTGTGGCTTGGAGTTGTTGCTCCTGGCGGCCCAGCCTCCGTCCTGGTTCTCCAGCCTTGCAATTCTGTGAGCCACGCCAATCCGTATCTGCTTCATTCAGAGTAATTTTCGCTTGCACTTGACAGCTGATTAGTACCCTTGGCAGAACTACTTCACAGCCCTTTTATTAATTACCAATCAGACCTCACAAGGCCTCCTTCTCTAAAACATACCACCTGGAGGAAAAGGTGGGTTTTTCTCTTTGCCTGCCTTGTGCTTTTCAGCAATCTCGCATTCCATTGTCGGCCGAATATTACATGTTCTGTTTCTTTCAAAAAATGCACCACTCTTCTGGGTTTTGGTCACTCTTCCCAGGTTTCCAAATTCCTATGCATCCCCTTTTCTTTTATGTATGTTTCCATGAGATCTGGGATGGTAGGAAAAGTACATCCTATTTTTAGGAAACCATACTGAACTGAAAGTTAACTATTTTATTTTCTACCTTTTACTCCTGATTCATTTTTAAATAATAATTGCCATGTGAGTATACTTAAAACTTTATATATGAATGTGTATATATGTGTGTATGTGTGCGTGCATGGGTGTGTGTGTGTGTGTGTGTGAGAGAGAGAGAGAGAGATCTATAGATCACCGGAAGAATTTCTAACTTAATGGCGATGTTAGGAAACAAGTGGAGGCCTTGGTATCAGGTCGTACTGTACTGATACATCATTCTTTATCACTGTGATCAGTGTAGTCAGGTTGTTTTCAAATTGCTTTCATTGTCAATCAGCAAAGTAAACATTCCATTCCAATTTAGCGCACATAGCTCCTCATCTGCTTTCAATGGGGATCATCTACAGTGTGTTCATTCTCTTTTGTTTTTTGTTTGCCTAAATACCTGTTTGAGATGGAATCATGAAGATTATGACGGTGTCTATTTACTTTGGTGAATATGACATTTCTTCAGGCCTACAGTAAAATCATTACCTAGGTTTATTCAATGTAGAGGTCCATTTATATTTGAAATCATATGCTGCCCAAAAGCCTGAATAAAATAAATGTTTTGTTAACTGGACCCTACTTTGAATGTAGCTAGGTCCATTGCAAGCAGATGTACTTAAAGCTACTGAAAAAAAAAAATCTATGCTTTTCAATACAAAATTGTCAGCACATTGCAGGTGCCCAATCACAATCTTGTGTGCTTGATATTCATTCTTTCCTGCCCTTCCCCCACCAAAAAATTCCTCTAATTTATCTGCATTTTTAAAAGTTGTCGATTCCTATAAGTGGGTTTTCGTAAGCTAGGGCGCACCTGTATATATCTCTAACCACTGAATATTCCAGTTGCCTCAATATCACATTCCCCAATACTGCCTTAAAGACATTCTCTGTTTCTGTTTCCTTTACCTTTGCTGGTTTTCTTCTGGTGAGCTAATACTTTTCAGGCGCTCTTTTTTCAATTTGCTTTAAACTTCTGACTCTACTTTCTGAGTTTTCCTGCTTCTCTTTAAACTTGAGTCAGGCTGTCAACACCACTTATTGAATGCCTGCTGTGAAAAGATACAAAAGGAATCAAGGCGACACTTTCTTTCCTGGAAGACTGTAAAATCTACTTGGTGAGACAGAATATCCATTCCCGTTGAAAGCATGTAAAAGACTCCAAAATGACCTGAAATAAGCATGTATTAATTTAGTCGAACACTTACATGTATTCTAAAAGAATGCAGTGTTCTTTAGTACTGTGCAAGATTGATTAAGTCTCTTCTAGATCTGAGTTTTGAGTGTCAAGCCTATCAGACATCATGTCTCCTTTTATAATAAATATTTTTTGATAACTTTTTACTATTTCAAAATGAAATGAATAGATGACAAAATCTAACAATGCACATAATTTCAAGGAAATTAATATAAGGTCTTATCTGCAACACAAAGGAGAGTAAAAATATTTTATAATCAAATAACATATATTTCAAAATATAACTGGCCAGGCACATGCACACTAGAAGACAAAATGAGGTAGAATCAGATTTTGGTCCCATATGTGGCAATTGCAAATGTGTTGGTGGCTCAAAAGTCAGGAAGCATGGCTGTCAGAAGTGTGGATTTCCACAGTGGTGACCTACTCTTGGTCAAGTTCCAGAGGAAAACAAATATTCCCTTGGCTTATATGTAGGTTACACCTGTGAAAAAAAATCACTGTGTATTAGAAAAATCACTATGTATTGTTGTATGCAACCCTTTTGTTTCCTATATGCGAAAGGGTTAAATTCTGGTCTCAATTAGAAACAGGCATCCCATTTACATGAGGACCCAGGGTCTGTTCAAATATGGCAAGGATTTGGAACTGTTCTTTATTGTACAAGATTGTCCTCACACTGAGGGATGTCTAATATCTTCCTGCTGGTCATCTAATCATGTGACAACTGTCCTCACACTGAAGGATGTCTAATATCTTCCTGTTCGCCACCCTGTCCAATCATGTGACAACTGCATGTGTCTCCACATATTTGCCAAAGCATCCTCTGGATATGGGGCTACCTGTGTTGAGAATAACTGGAAGTAGAAGAGAAGACAGATCTTTAGTGATAAATGCGCCAAGCATTTCAGCACCTTCTCTCCATCTCTTTGGTTCCGAAGCCTTATTCATGTCAAAACCATGTGGAGAAACCTCTCATCTATCTAGTTAACACACGCTTAACACGTACTTCCATCGTGTGTTCTATACCTGAAACTGTTATAAACGCTCTACACATATTACCTCATTTAATCTATTTACCAACCTTTCAGGTAGCTTTAAGGTAGACACTATCAGTACAAATTACAGATTAGGAAACTTTCATATTGAGAGGTTAAACGATTTGTACAGGTCGCACAGCTAATAAATATAGAAGCTAAGATTCTAATATAGGTATTTTGGTTTCATGGTAAATGGTAAGTTAATATATTATGCATTAGACATATAAATCCCATCCTCAGTGGTTTTGATTCAGTTAAATCTGGTGTCAGGATAGAAAAATCTGTATGTATGTGGATAAGACTTTCACATATATATAGTGAGAAAGGCACTGACTTGTATATGGAAACTTCAGTGCTATACCACAGCTCAATTGGGAGTGACAAGAAGGAGACTTATATCATTAGAGTCAAATCTCTGTATTAGAGTATAATGAGAAAGCAAAAAAAAACAAAAACAAAACAACAACAAAACAGTGGGTGGGGAACTATCCATTTAGAACCTTGGAAGCCAGGCTAATACACATCACTTTTGTAAAATCGTCAATAGGGAGCTATGCATTGTTCAATACAATGAAACATATTGAAAACACAGCATCAGAGGAAGAGCATGAATAGCATTAATAAACATAAAAATGTTATAACACATTCAGCAAAACATATAAAGATAATAAATTTGCACCTGGAGAAAGTACATTAGGTTGTATGCCTGGTGTGGGGAAAAAAGCAATAGTATCTAATTAGCTGTTGCATAGCTTTCAATTATGAGGCTTACAAACCAATTAGATAATTGTGAGCTCACAGATAGATAAGCACTGGGATTTAGAAAGTACCTTTGAGAACATTAGGTCTGGAGACCACAAACCCAAACACTTATAAGATCAAGCAGATAATGAGAAAGAATACTTCTAAGACAATGGGGAAGAGTGGGAGGGTGTCAAACTTGAACATGCGTAGAGGGCAGCTGTCATTTTGTTCCAAGCAATTACTGTTAGGATAATTATACTAGCCCAATATTAGCACACACTCTGATTTTAAAGAAAGCCAAGACATTCATATTTTTAGTCAAACAGTTCACATTTTACCATGTTATGCTCAAACATATTTTAGAAATTTTATCACGTAATTTGTTGAAATCTGGATATAGTGTATTTTTTATGTCTCCTAATTTTCATAATGTGCGAAAAGTTACTGATAGTGACTATAAAAATATATAGGGACTTTAAAGAGTTGCTGGATGCCCTTTTACTAATCCCTCCCCTGTGACAGGTGGCAATTACAAAAACAAAACAAAACTTCTGTTCTACCTACAGTGATCCCTGCACACATAATGACTGGTAGTTATAAACTACACGTTCTAGGAGTCATGAAAGAAAAGTCAAGACCTGTGTCTTCCATTTATTAGGCATACTAACTTCACCAATGCACTCAACCTGTGCCTACTCTGTAAACTAGAGATTACAATTCCCAGTCTGTATTTCTCACTAGGTTACTATAAAAATGAAATATATATTGAATGTATTCAACCCTGTAAAAATGCAATACAGTGGATTGGAAATTAAGGGATCGAGTCAATTAGTCAATTGGTTTTCCACTGGTGTTCTAACCTAAAAATGAGGTTGATCAAGAGCAGCGATCACTTATAGAAATGTAAGGTGAACCGCATTTATAACTAAATGTTCTAGAGTCTGCATTGAAAAAGGAAAAAAGGACAGGTAAAATTAATTTTAATAATATTATATATTTAATTCAGTGTATCCAAAATATTACCATGTCAACATACGATCAAGATAAAAATAATTATTGAGATTTTTTTACATATACTTTTATGTCAAATTTGGTATATGATAATGCATTTTATATTTACGGCATGTCTCAATTTGTATTAGTCACATGTCAAGTGCTTGATAGTCACAGTGGTAGTGGCTGTCATATTGGATGGCACAGATCAAGATAATGACTAATTCAACTCTTTGATACATGTCTCATTATATATCGCATCATGCATCGGTCTTTTTAAATGGCTAAAGCTTAAATCCACCTCACGATGAATCAAATAAGGTCTTTAACATTTTTTTTAATTAGGAATTGAAATGGCCTAACAAAATTATTCCTTTCTAATTCCATAGTAAGGAGAAGATACCAAGAATTACAGTATATAAACAAGTTCCTTTGATATTTTTTAAAACTAGCATAGTCAAAATTAAAATTTTATTCAACAGAAAACTTATTTACTGCCTTCATTGTTTCAAAAGGGCATATACAATTTCACTCATGTAAGCTGCTTGCTGCATTTGTTGTCAACTGAATGCCAGATATATAATTGAATTTTGAAATCATCAATCTGCTCCAAGAGATATCCACTACCACACTGGCATAGAGAATTTGTTTCGTGCAGATAAATCTTTCAATATGGCGATGAAGAAAAAAGATGCATGGGAAAACTTCCCATTTTTTTCAGGTATGCTGAAATAATGTTTTCCTCTTTGAACATCTTATGGGAATTTCTTAGAGGACACAGTGGAATCTCATCAGATTCTTTAGGACAGAACCTTAACTCTAAGTGCAGGCAGTGAGTTAGTTATTAATTCAACACTTCAGCTTTCAGCCAGAAAGGTTAAGATGGAACTTTCTAATGCCTGGAAGGAATGATTTCAGAGATTTCCCCTTGGTCTCCTTTAGGGGAAATTCTTAAATCTATAAGCATTATATTTGTGTTATTAACAGTACTCTAAATTCAACTTGTCATGTGTAGAATGCTGCAGGACTACAGCATTGCACTAATCCAGAGGGCACCATTTGTATTTTATTGTATGGAGCCCACTGCCAAAAGGAGATATAGCTTGGTGTTTGCAACTTGGCAGTCTTAATGGGTCATGTTTCTCCCAAAAACATGTAAACATGTCTTAATTTAAGAGTAACCAATGCAAGTCATTCAGTTGAGCCACCACCTATACATAGTTCCTTCCTGTAAATTTCCACATGCACACATATAACCACTTATTTTGTATTTCCTATTTCTCCATCTGAGAGTCCTCTTTCATTATTTAGCAAAAAAGCTCCTACTCATTATCCTCTAGAGTTGATTAAAATGACAAGGAAGCATCTTCTTTTTTTCCCCTGCAGATGCTGTTTGAAATATAAATATCAGAAAAAAATAGCTGGAGGTAAATTATCCATAAAATGACACTTCCTAGCTAATCACATATTTACAAATTTTATTATACTGTTTCTATTACAAGTAAATGAAGCAATGTTGTAGAAATTTATTATGTGTATTCTACCAAAGAAAACATAAACTTCACTTTAATTATCACTATTATTAGCGTTACTAAAATCAGGAAATCATTTAAATTTATAAATTACATATTTTTTGTATATCTAACACAAATATGATTCAAAGTAGAGCATGTGTGTGTTTGGGACATAGTCTACCATTAGTCTAAAAAAACATAATTAATTTGAAGTTGAAAATCTTACCCAAAATTGTGCAAGAAAACAATAGCAAGGTTAAGGATCTAGATTAGAACTAAAATTCCATTAAGAAAGCCTCACTTCTTAGAATGTAGAAATTCTTTAATAAGAGCCATACATGTGTGCAAGAGAACAAGGGAGAAAACACAGATTAAAAAAGAAAAGAGATAGATGATGCTCAAACAAGAAATTTCAAGGTGGTGTTCATATTAAGTATTTTCTTTCTATCAAGCTGCATCCTTAAATGGTTTTGCTCCTAAGAAGCGCTAGGCAGCATGTGCACACTGAAGCCCTTGACTTATTTTCTTAGTGTTAGTGTTGTACTAATGAGGTCAAAAGATATATGCCTGCTGCTTAAGGACAATTAAGAGAATTACAAGAAAAAGAAAGTGAAAAGTGCCTAAGAGGATATTTAAAAATTAAGTGATGCTCTGAGCAAACTAGAATAGAGGGAATTTGCTCAACTTCATAAAGAATATCTACAAATACCTACAGCTAACATCATCATCAATGATGAGAAAGTTTAAGCTTTACTGCCCGTATCAGGAAAAGGCAAAGATCTCCTTTCTCATGACTGGTTTTCAACATCACACTGCAAGTCCTAGCTAATGCAAGCAGATAAGGAAAGGAAATAAAAGGACCACAGATTGGGAAAGAAGAAATAAAACTGTCTTGTTTGTAAATGATATGGCCATCTAAGTAGAAAATCCAAAAGAACAGGCAAAAAAATTCTCTAGGCTTGCAGTGACTTGCCTTCATCACTCCCACCCCACATATTGCTTACTGTATATTCTAGACCTTAGCTGATAACTCTCTCCTTCAGAGACGTTTCAAGGACCCCGAGTCTTTGTTAAGTTTCTCAGTTACATATTCTCACAGCACTGTTTCTTTCCTTTAGAAAATTTACCAAAATTTCTTGTTATATATTTGTTTTATGATCATGTTGTTCATGTCTGACTTTCTTGATATACTGTAAGTTCTAGGAAGGCAGAATTTCTGGTTTTTCTCACCATTGTATCTCCAATATTTAACTCTTGGCAATGCTATTTGCTTTTAAACTGTAATACATTAATACTATTTGAAAGAACACAAGCTGATACTATGTAAAAGTATATACCAACTCGCTGTCTTATGTAATATTACATAATGTGTTCTTGTTTAGAAACCCTTACTAAGGAAAAACAACTACAGAAAGGTAAATAGAAACCTATAACTCACAAAGCTAAAACAAATAATAACTTTGGACTCAATAATCACTTTCCTTTGCTACAGGGAGTACAGATTATTTCTATTACACCTATAATCTAAGTTCTAAATATTTTAAAATCACTCAAAGACTTAAATGAAAAACTGGGCAACAAAAATTTGCCTAATTTAAGTTCTAGTAGGGATTTAACTTAACTCACAGTTTCCCTTCACCACTGTGAATTTGTAAAAAGCATTCTGGCCAGAATTTACCACTTGGTCCAGAAAAAATTTTAAAGAACTATCAAGTATAAAGTATATGTCTAAGTTTTTCTCTCAAGCTCTTTTAGTAGGGAAAAAACCTCCCAGAATAATGATGGAGGGAAATTCTTTAGCTTACTTTGGTTCAACTAGAATCTTATAATCACCATCCTCAGTATAGTAAAACCTCGGTTTGCAAGCATCATTTGTTCAAAAAAATGCTTGTAATCCAAAGCACTTGTTTATCAAAGCAAATTTCCCCATAAGAAATCATGGAAACTCAGATGATTCATTACAAAACCCCAAAATATTCATATAAAAATGATTAAAATACTGCAATATAATACAAAATAATAAAATACAAATTATAAAGAAAAAATAAATTAACCTGCACTTACCTTTGTAATCCTTTGTGGCTGGTGTGAGGGAGACAAGAGAGAGGAGTTATTGCGTAGGATAACTTTTACTACCACTAACAGAATCACTGCTATCTTTTGGCTCAATGGAATCTTTTTTTGCATGGGGGTCATTGTATACACTCGCATGGATGTTGGCTATAGTACAATATTAATAAATTCTTGTCACAAATTGCATGTAATGTAACTGGCAATAAGTCAGCAGAAGAAAGGGTCTGCAGGCAGCCTGACCTAGAATGAAGCAAAGCCTTCCTAAGCTCACTCTTGTCTGGAAAAGCAAAGGACTGTCCACAGGTGCTTTGAAGTGACAAAAAACACACTAGTGCCAGTCGTGGGCACCTTCCAACGTTCTGAAAAATCACTGATTTTTGCCAAACACTGAGGCCTGAGACCGAGCATCCGAGCATGGGTGATGAACACCCACAATCCCACAGCAAGGGAGTGAGCGAGAGAGAGAGAGAAACCATTGGCTCAGTTGTGATCATGTGACCTGTGGCATTACACACTACTCCTGTTGCAAGACATCACTTGTTTATCAAGTTAAAATTTATTAGAAATGTTTGCCCATCTTGCAGCACACTCACAGAACAGGTGACTCACAATGCAAGGTTTTACTGTACTTTTACAGGCAACCCTTGCCAAGAGTAGGTGCTCTAAGCTTAGTGCTTAATGGTAAAGATAGACCGTAGAGTCTCATAGCATTGGATACAGAATAACAATTCATGCCACTGGTAAAACAATAATTTGATTGTTAAACAATGGTTTGATGCATATTTATTGAATATTTTCCTCAGTTTACATAATACTTGCTGATACAATGTTTAGTGTACAGGTGAGATTCTCTACATGCAGGGAACTTTACCTGTGATCATATAGCAGAAATAGAGCCAGATGGGGAGGCAGAATATAAATTTAAAAATGGATTCAAATGTCAATAGTTAATAAAAATAACTAATAGGAGTAGTCAACTAGAGAAGAAATGAGGATCAACATTGGGAGAAATTATGAAACAAGCAGAGAACAAGAAAAGCACTGTAAATCCTAAGTAGGGGGGCCTATAGTGCCCACCCTCTTCCCAGTAAGAACATTATACATCCCCACAGATTACCATGAGCTTTCAGTACTCTATGGTAGGCGATATCTACATGTTCGCCTCATTGTCAGGGCCATTTGACTTGCTTTGAACAGTGAAATATGAGCAGAAGAGACTTTTGAAATCCTAAGTATAGGCTTACAAACCACCTGCATGCTTCTGTTGGCACTCTTGCTTTTGTCTCTCTGCCGTGAGATGGGTAGGTCAAGACTAGAGGCTGCTTCTTCAGTTTGGACTTTGGAATGAAGACACAAGTCATGACCACCACAGCCACTGCAGTCTACAAATACCATCAAAAAGAAATATACCTCCTCTGTGAGTCAACAAGATCTGGAGATTGTTACTGCAGCCTTCCCCAGGGAGAGCAAACTAGTGCAGTGAGCATCCAGCAGGACTACTTTTTTGTTTGTAATCTGGAGGACTTCATCAATATGTAGGATTGAAGTCTTAAAGAAGTCAGGTCAGAATGGAAAGGCATTTGCTTTAAGGTTTTGTGCTGAACGCCAAAGGAAAGCTGATAGTTTTTTTTTTTTTAATTGTTTAATGTTTATTTATTTTTGAGACAGAGACAGAGCATGAGTAGACGAGGGGCAGAGAGAGAGGGAGACACACAATGTGAAGCAGGCTCCAGGCTCTGAGCTGTTAGCACAGAGCCTGACACGGGGCTTGAACTCGTCAACCTACAGATCATGACCTGAGCTGAAGTCTGACGCTTAACGGACTGAGCCACCCGGGTGCCCCAGAAAAATGAGTTTTTGCTTTTAAGAACTTTGCATTCCATTTGGGAGAACTTTTATGACTTCACTAAGCTCTGTCTAAACGAGGACTGTTTGAAGGAAAAATGTCAGAGGACTTTAAGACTTACTCTTTCCAGTGATAAATTATCAGAAGATATCTCAGAATTAGAATGTAATTTGAATTTTCAAGGAGGGAAGGATCACCTTTAATAGGTGAACAGAAGGGATATTCAAATTTCTGTGAGTGTAAACATGTAGGCAAATGTACATCTAGGAGGAAAGCATTGGTAAACGTGTGTAGGATTGAAGACCTATAATCAAGAGGACATTAAAACTGTAAATAAAGGTCAAAACAAATTATACAGAACCTTGAATACCAACCTATAGAGCACTAATGTTGAGTTTTTCCAAATAATGCTCACAAACACCTGGAAATGACATAAAAATTTAATGACTACAGCCGCTATAATACTTCTGGACAGATGTCTGAGTAGCAGTGGTCAGGCTTAACTTTCCCCATCTTGACCCCATCCCAGAATGGAGAAACTTAGTTCAAGATACTCATAGATGGCATGGTGTTACGTGAAATCTATTGTGTGTTTCTTCAGACAATCAGCTCATGCCCTTTCAGAATCACAAAACTCTGCTCTTCAATGCAGTTCTCTTTGGAAACTTGCTGTTTTAAATGCCCAGGTAGAGAGGTAGCAATATGAAGCCATAATATACAGCATCTAGAGTATAGGTGACTGTATATACATATTTTTAATGGAGAATTTAAATAATACTAGGCAAAAAGGTACACATTTTATGGGTTACTTTAAATCGCCCATAATTCTATGAAACAATTATTTGATTTAGTAAGCCTTTCTCTCCCTTTCACTATTTATATCTACCTTACCTTCTCTCTGGAGAACAAAGTAGAAGGAAAAAAAAGAGATTATAATGCTGCAACTTTACATATGAGGTTTCAAACAAAAAATATTCTTATTAAATGTGGCTACAATTTTGAATACTCAATGTGTTTTGCTATATGGAATATTTAATAAGTGTTAAGACAATATTGCAATGCTAATTTAAGTTTAGTATTTCTTGTGTTATTTTTATGTTAGGTCTTAGATTTAATATTTAATTAACATTCTAGTAATATTTAATGTATTTATACATTATAAACATTACTATAAAGGCTTGAATTGTATGTATTTTCATGCATTTCTTACTTAGAAAATCATGAGACTGATCCTGAACTGTTAGCTTGGAAACAACTGATTTGAAGTCATTTTCTAGATGAGAGTACTTTGAGGATTACACAAAGCGATTTTATAATCAATCAAACCTGCATCTACATATGTAGTATTAAATGAAGAGAAAAGCAATTTTCTAGACAATTCAGGCAAAATTTCATTTAAGGTGTGTTTGTTTATTTGTTTGGTTATTTTTTTGTGCTAAAATAACATTTGGGCTGAATTCCACCAAATGTCTTTATTAATCTATAGTCATCATTTTTTATTAGATATGTAGACACAGTATTTATGCTAATTATATTTGTATGTAGGACAAGAAAACTTATAATTCATAATTTTCAGAAGTGACTGTATTACAATGTTCGAGAAAACTTACTTTGTTCAAGTTAATACAGTATTTGCAGAGGCCCAGATTCCCAGTAAATCCAATCCAAAATAGTTACTGAAACTG
The DNA here is from genome assembly GCF_028018385.1 of Neofelis nebulosa. NCBI lineage: Eukaryota > Metazoa > Chordata > Mammalia > Carnivora > Felidae > Neofelis > Neofelis nebulosa. The sequence continues at coordinate 29,418,583 of NC_080790.1, forward strand.
TACCATGAAAAAGGTACTACACAGGGGCTGTAACCAGAAAGAATGTAATATCCCAAATAAGGGGCAAAGCCTTAGCACTTTAAGCCAAATTAAAACCAGAATTTTTGAGGCAAATTCATGACTGATCAAGTGATTCATGTACTTAAATCCCTTCAGTGAAATCCCATTTTCTTGGCCTCTGCCTGCCTCTTTATCTTCATACCTAGCCACACTAGGGGCTGGAGAATCTTTAGATTTCTAAACACTTTCTCTATACACAAACATGCATCATCTCCTAATAACTGAGATTTGTATTACTTTCTTATTAATACTTATTCATGTTATTTCTTTTGTCTTCCTGGACTGCCTTATTTTTAAGTTATAATATGTAACAAACATACAGAAAATCCAAAAAGACATACATGATTTAACAAAACTGTAAAATTAAATGTCTCCTTAACGCACCCCCCCCCCCCCCCAACCCAATCTCAAGAGTGGAGCATGGCTAGCAGCTAAAAAAGCCCCACAGGTTCCTTCTGGATCATGATATCCTTCCTGATTTCAATGAGAACCATGCTCCTTAGTGTTTTAAAACATATTCCTTTTTGCCTCCGCTTATCATTTTATTATCTAATTGTTCATTTTGAAAAAATGTGGTTTAATTTGTTTCCTATTTTTGAAGTTTATATAAATGAAATCAATTAGTTGGTATTCTTCCATATCTGATTTCTTTCACTCAACATTATGAAGGTTTATTCATTTTTTGCATGCCTATGTATACATCGAGGTCTAGTTTTCTGAATGAATATACAACGGTCTGTTTACCCTTTCTAATGTTGATGGAAATTTAGGTATTTGTTGAGCTATAACAAATGGTCTTGCTATGAATGTCCTTGTTCGTGTTTCCTAGCATATTTATGCATGCCTAGCAGAATTGCAAGATAACATAATAATGTTTTCAGCATCTTCCAGATGGTGTCAAGCTTGTTCCCAAAGTAGCCGTTACCATTTCATATATCCAGGGTGGCTGTTGGGAAAGGAAATGTGGAAGCAAAGTAAAGGAGAGCGAGAACAAGCTGGAACCCAACTTGAGAGTTTTGATTCAACATCTTCACCAATATTTGATGTTTTCAACCTTAAAATTTTGCCAATCTGGTGGTAGTAGACTGATTGGTATTTAGGCTTTGTGTTTTCTTTGTTTGGTTGGTTTATTTTTTTGTTTGTTGAGAGAGAAAGACCACGCACAAGCAGGGGAGAGGGCAGAGGGATAGAGAGAGAATATTAAGCATGGAGCCTGACGTGGGGCTAGATCCCAGGTGCTGGGATCATGACCTGTGCTGAAATCAAGAATCGGACATTCAACTGACTGAGCCACCCAGGTGCCGCTCTTATTTTTATTTTATATTAATAGTTCTTCTTTCACAGTAAATATACATTTAGTTTATTTAGCTATGATATTGGAAAGAAGCACAGCCTTCTATTTTCTAATGGCCAAGGAAATTCTTCTCAGGTTTCACTTGTAAATATGATTATTGGTCTAAGTTTTCTTCAAGATATATTTTATTAAATTAAAGAGGTTCTCTCATCTTTATAGTTTATGAATTTCTAGCGTAACTAGATATTGAACTATAGCAAATGCTTGTTCTGTATCTAATGAGATAATCATATGATTTCTCTTCTTTGTTAGGCTAATGTGGTAAGTTATATTATTTCGTATGTTAATGTAAAACCAACCTTGTACCCTGAAATGAATCTAACTTAATTGTGAAGTATTATTCTTCTTATCTATAGACATATTTGGTTTACTAATATTTTATTTTGGACTTTGTTCATGCGGAGATTGGTCTATAATATTTTTTATAAAATTTTCCAAGTTTTATAAGCACAATCATACCGACTTCAAAACAGGAGATGAGGAATTTCTGATTTTTTTATTCTGAAAGAATTTGTATAAGAATTTCTAAAATATTCAGTAGAATTTGATGGTGAGGCATTAGTGCCTGTGTGGGGGGGGAGGGGGGTGGGATATTAAATTAACGTTTCTTTAAAAATATATGATTCTTATATTTATTTCTCACTGTGTCAGAGTTAAGTTTCATTTTTCTCAGAATGTGTCCATTTCAACTAGATATTAATATTTATTAGCATTAAGTCTTTTATAAGGATCCTTATGTTTTCTTTGAAATTTCTTTACATTTCTAGTGATACCATATTTTTCAAAACTCTATTATGTTATTGTATTATATATGGTTAGTTGTATTATTTTATTTACTATTTCTTTTTTTTTAGTGTTTATTTTTGAGAGAGAGACAAAGACAGAGTGTGAGCGGGGAGGGGGGGCGGTGGGCAGAGAGAGAGGGAGACACAGAATCGGAAGCAGGCTCCAGGCTCTGAGCTGTCAGCACAGAGCCTGATGCGGGGCTTGAACTCACGAGTGGTGAGATAATGACCTGAGCCAAAGTCAGACCCTTAACCAACTAAGCCACTCAGGTGCCCCTACTATTTCTTTCCTTACATTTCTTTGAATTTATTTTGCTACTTTTTTTCTGCTTTTTTTCATATATTTTAAATGTGTCTCCTATGAACAATATATGGTCTGAGTGTTGTGTTTTTGAATCCAGTTCAACAATCTTTGAATTTTGTATAGAGCATTTAGGCTATTTATATTTTATCTAATTACTAGTATATTTTAGCTTATACCTACCACTTTACCATTTGGCTTCTATAGATAATGACTGTTCTATGTTCATTTTTGTCTCCTTTATTACATTTATTTAGCATAATTGATTACTGCATCAGAGTTCAATTAGGGAAACAATACCACTAGGAAAAGTGATGATACAGATAGATAAAGATAGGTATAAAGGAATTTATCACATGTTTTGACCATGCACAATTATGAGAGTTGGTTAAGCAGTCTCTGTAAGGCTATCATTTTCACATCTGATATTAGACCTTGCAATCCAGAGGTAGGCTGTTGGAAAGGAAATATGGAAGTAAGGTAGAAGAGAGCAAGAACAAGCTGGAACCCATGACAGCTCTTTTTGTCTTTGACCCTGATAATACAGGTGTCTTGCAGAAGCCAGAGACTTCCATCATGTTACTAAATGCACATTCCCCTGACTCAGGACTTAGAGAAGCTAAAGAAATACTTAAAGATGGAGCAGTTTCAGGCTTGGCCATTGACTCAAGTCAATGGGTAGGCCCACTGGTAAGGGAAAATATGTGTGAGCTGCAAAAAGGCTGCTGCTTCACTCCTACCTTCCAAATTCCCCAGAAGAATTTCTCCTGTGGACTACTCTACCAGAAACTTAGAGAATAGGAATTCTGGGAATGTAGGTCAGTTTAGACAAGTTGACATATTGAAAAGCCACCAAAACTGTTTTAATCACTTCCACGTTTTCTGTAGTTTGGAAGTTACGCAAACTTTGGTTTCTGCACTTTTATTATATGTGTTCAAACGTAAATTTCCTTTTTTCCCCTTTTTTTAAGTTTATTTATTCATTTTGAGAGAGAGAGAACACAAGTGGGGGAGAGGCAGAGAGAGAAAGCAAGAGAGAAAGTATCCCAAGCAGACCCCTCACTGACAGCACAGAGACAGATGTGGGGCTAAAATCCATGAACTGTGAGATCATGACCTGAGCTGAAACCAAGAGTTGGATGCTCAATGAACAGATTCACCCATGTACCCTGGTAAATTTCCTTTTAATTATCCCATTGGACATCTGTTGGGCTTATTGATCAGTTTTAGAAAATTGTCAATAACTATTTTATGTTACTGCTTCCTCATTTTCTCCTCCACACTTCTGGAACTCTAATAAATGAGTGAATTTTAGATATTCTTGTTTTATCCTTTATATTGATTATTCTCTTAACTATATCTCTGTTTTCCAATTCTCCTTCTTTCATTCTGAATTTCTCCTGAGCTATCTTCCTATTCATAATTTTCTCTTCAATTGTATCTCATTTGCCCTAAGAGTCATCTGTTTTTAATATCAGTTATTATATATTTTTCAGTTATATCATTTCTAATTGGAGCCTTTTCAAAGCTGCAAAATAATATTTTGTGTTTCCAGTACTTTGCAGAAACTTTTTGCATTTAGATTTTGTTTCTAAGAGTATAATGAACAGAGTGCTATTACATTCTGTCTTGGATGATTTCATGTTTTTGGTCTTGTGAATTTGTTTCTGTTGGCGATTGTTTCTGCTGATTTTAGTTTGTGTTTTATTGCCTCCTGTGCCTCATAAACTTTAATTGCTTGCTGGATACTTTATTTGATAAATTCTTTTTAGAAATAATTTGAGATCTGGAGTTTTATTATCTTGTGTCAGAAATGGTTTTATTTTATTTTTTAATCTTTCTTCCAAGTTCCTGGAAGAAAGAGTGCAAACCCAAGGCATCAGAATTTTCTATGATACTTAGATGATCAGGGCACTATTCCTAATCCCACTCTATAATGTAACCTTTTAGGGTCCTTGCCAGAATAGGGGCCATATAAAACAAGATTTCCACCTTTGGAGAAGACTGTAATTTGATCTTTTCTCTTCGGTTCAAGGAGTTTGTGCCTCAAAGTTCTGTGTGTCTCTTAACAACTTTCTTAAAATTGGCAGAAGAAATACGGAAGTGGACAATTCTCAGAGAGCTTTGCTTCTGGTGGACAAAAGGAATTTGACAGCTGTTCCTTAGCTGTCTCTCATGGAGCCCTAGCTCTGACCTGCTTTAGAAAAATGTCCCTGGATAGAAGCAGCCCTGGTTTAATTCAGGGGCTATTATCTTCTCCTTTTTCATGGTCTGGCAATATCTTACCATCTTACAGAGTTTTGACCAGTTCCTTTAGTTATCATTAGTAGAAGGATTAGTCCAAATCATCTAGTTAGCTATTTATGGAAATGGAAGTCTTTCAGGAAGCTTTTCTTTGACTACCTTAAAGTCTCCATTTTTCTTTAGGGTCTTTGAAAATATTTCATCAGCATATAAATCTTCCACCCATTTTTGAGTATTTTTGAATTCAGATTGGGGCCTTGGACAGATTTATCAAATTCTCTTTTAAATATTAAACACAAAAATAGTTTTGTGATAAAAATTAAATGTTTAAGTGTTTAAGGTCCTTCACTCTTACTAAAATGTAATATCATTGACAATAATAATGTACTGATAACATTTATTTAATGCTTACTGTGCTAGATACTCTTCTCAGCAATTTCCACCTATAAGACTCAGAGTTTTACTAACTTTTTCAGGTCAGGTAGTAAGTTAGTGATGGAACCTAGTTACAAATATGAAAACTCTGGCTCCAGATTTCCTTCAGTAAACCACTGCACCAAAAATTCCTTGCATGTAATGACAGTGGTATCTCATTTACCACCTATCTGTACTATCTAACACAAGGACTCAGTGTGTTATGCTCAAAAAGTTCTCGATAAATATGTGTTGGAAGACTGCATGAATGAATTCGATAATTTTCATATGTATTGTAAACATGATAATTTCTATAAGAATAAAGAGAAAGATTATATCAATTTAGATTGCCAGAGAATACAAAGCAGTTAGATTCTAGACAACTAATCTTGTATACTAATTATTATTTGAATAGGAAAATACAAATAAGGCAAACAAAAGTGAAGAGGCAGAAAAGCATATATCCCAACACCTATTTTAAATATGTTTGGGTGGAGTAAAATATTTGGGAGTCATAATACATATCTCAATATTAATAGTAATTAACATTTTGAACAATGGTTCTAGACTGAGTATATATCATTATTTCATTAATATTATATAGTTCACATCATTTATTCCCATTTTACAGAGAGAAAATTGAGTTTCCAAGCAAAATAACAGCCTCAAAATCATATGACTAGCAAGTGGTGAAGCTTTTAAGTAAAGAATGAATAGTAGAAGAAATTGGGACAGGGAAATTAGGATCCAGAATTCACATTTTCTGTGCCTACATAAGGCATTTGGATTTTATCCAGTAGGCAAGGAAGAACAAAGAAATTCCACTTCTGAGGTGAAAAATAACCAAAGTTTGTGTGTGTGGAAAAGAAGTCTTGTGGTAGTAGGACTGATAGAATTTTTATCTACACTAAAGTTGAAATGAATTTTCATCCCTCATACTCTTTCTGATTAGACTAACATCTATCTATTTGTGGCTATTGTTCCATTTGTTTGTTCTTGTTTCTTATGTATAAATGTAATCTGTGTCAGGTACTGGGTTGGTTCCCAGCAATACAACAAAGAAACAGAAACACAATGTGCAAACAAGCAATTTGTGTACAGTATGGTGCATGGTCTTCATTTAAGAAGTAGGCATAGGATGTCTGAGAAATTGTTCTGGGAAGGTCATACCTAAGATAAATGATGGATGTGAAGAGTTTAGCCTGTTAAATATGGGCAGGTAGACCCACTCTCAGGTAAAAAGATAACACAGGGACAGGGACAGGAACGGAAATATAGAACACTCAGCGTATAGGGAACTAGTACTCAAAGGTGGTTACAGAATAGATGTCCAGAGCTGGACACAGGTCCATATACACCATGAAAGGAAGCTTTACTTTCATTCCATAAGACGTCTGGAGCCATTCAAAGATTGTACCCAGGGCTCTGATGTGGATAACAATCAGTGTGTTGGTACCTGATTTGAAATTTGTCCTCAGTGAGTTCTTATCAAGAACTTTCTACCTGTTCTGTGTGTTGTGGCCACCCCACTTCCATTAACCAACCATACAGGGCTTCAATTTTAGAGTCCAGATATTTTTGAATTTGGAATTGCTTCTCCCTCCACAGACAGTGCTCAGAGACAATTTAATCCAAAGTGAACGTGGTAACAGGAGGAGCCATAAATAGGATAAGCCACTCCAAGATATGATACCTTACTGAGGAACAAAAAGTATTGAAGGAGAAAGTCCCAGTATAGAAATAAGACAATTAAAAAACTGTATGAAGAAAATTACAAAGACTGAATTTCGGGTTAGCTGTGTGGATGTAAAGAAAGTTTCCTTCTCTATCACTCTCCAATGCTTTATTTGTACCAGATATTCTCAAGTGTAGACAAACAAAGTTACAGCCAGTAGAACAAGTAGCTTCAGAATTAACCTTCCAATAAAGGTTCCTAAGGGACTCTGATGAAATTCTTAAGAAATTTCCACCACAGTCTGGGGGAAGCAGCAATAGCTTCAGATACAAGGCCGTCTATAAACAGAAAACGTCTCCTGGATCTTCCCTCCATGGAGGTTGTATGCCCACAATTGACCTCATGAGTATGAAATGGATACAAAGATAATAAAAAGGTGGTCCGGGAGTGAGTGCCTGTATGACTTGTGGCTCAGTACATTCTTGCTTGAACACGACTTCCACTTAATGAGTGTGGAACATACTTAACATGTTTACGTGTCTATTTGAAGTGAGTCCATTTCCTAGACAATAATTCCTTTGTCATCTGTTGTCCCTTCTCACGTGTTTCTATCATTTTTTTTTCTAAAATATACATTCAAACTGAAACTTTAATTATGAAACCCTAGCTTTCATGCTTCGATCCACTTATACGTAATGTGTCAGATACCCCCCTGCAGGAAAAATGATCCCTTCCAGTTAGGGTACAGATTTTATTCACCTCAGCATCATCTTAAGCTCAAAGCAACTTTCTAAGAACTTTGGATATAGAATATTTTCGATAAAAGATGTTTGATTTACAACAATATAGTTACTAAAAAATTCTAGTTGGTGTTTGAATTTGACAGCCGTGATTGTATCTGCTGCATTTCCCTTACATCAATTCCATACATAATCAGGGAAATGGAACTTGATGGGGAAAATAAAGAAAGTCCCACAGATTTTGAAGTTTAGAAATCTCAGTTATTAATTAAACTTATAGAGTAAATTCAAAAGCAACCAAAACCTTTTGTAAAAAAAATAACAAATTTAAAAATGTTATCCATATTCAGCCATAGAACTTAAGGCCAGTTCAACATGTATAGATAAAAAAAAAAGTTCTCCATATGCTACTGGAAAAGTAAAACTAGGGTTTCTCATACTAAGGACATGTTCCTGGTTGAATTAGTGTTAACTAGTCTCCATCGTTTCTGTCTTTTTGGAGTTCTCTCTCTTTGCTGCATGAATTCTGTAAGGCTTTTGTTGCAAATAAATAGTCCAACTCTCCTCAGTGCCGTGGAAAATAGCTGTCTACATCAATATTGCATGGCTAAAACTCAAGCATTTCGGCTTCCTCTCTTTGCCCCCAACCAACTCCCATTAACCGTAAAGTTAACAGGATATTCCATGATGTCCCACCAGCAGATATGCTTTCAATGTAACCAGTCCAACAGACTGGAGTTGGTCCAAACTTCAGTATACATGCAGCCACTCACTGGAAGTAGAAGTCGTTGTCAAATAAAACCCAACAAAATAGGAAGATGATCAACTCAAAACATAAATACCGGAAGCATTTGACATCACCAAATTATAATATATTCCTCCTGATCAGTTTAAAGAAAACAGTAAAAGGCAACAGAACCTAAAACGGAAGTCTTGCTACCTGTAAGTATTTTGGCTGATTCACAGATGTAACAAAAGCTTCTTTCAAGGTGCAACTTCAAAAGATGAAATAGGTTATAACTGTAAAATCTAACACAAAACAGACTGGATTTAGTCCCTAGAGAGATTGAAGTGGAAGAAAGTCACAATGTAAACCATAAATGAAGAATGTGGAAAATTGTCACCATCAATTTCAGTGGCTTTGGAAGGCATTTGGCAGTCCATGCGGGAAGACCAAGTAATACCCAATGATGGATTTAGCCCTCTTGTCACTGCTGAGCTGATGGATACAAATCACTTGCCTTTTAAACTGCAAGTTGTGGAAATAGGATGCATTGAGCTATAAGGGGATCAAATGGATGAAAGTCAAATACCAACAGATCAGAAGGTGCACACCCCAATGTAGTCTGGACCAATTTTTGTAAATTGGTTCCGGTAAAGAAAATTAATATTCTCACTGAATTCTAAGAGTTAGATTTTTTTTTTTTAATCCAATAGTTTCACAAGAATGGTGGAAGGAAAGGTGATGTGGTTGATGTTGTAGATAAGGGACATTCCTAGCATCACTTCTAATCACACCAGGGGAGTGGACCGGTTTCACCTCTGCATAAATCTCCAGGTGGAGGACAGAGTGTGAGACAGGGAAGCTGAAACCATTTACCAGTCATGTGACCTTGATACAGCCACTTAATCTCTCTGAAGCTTATTTTCTATATAAAGAGTGTAAAGACCTAAAAAAAAAAAAGAGAGAGAGAGAGAGAGAGAGAGAGGTTCTATTTCACAAGGTTGTCTGAGGGTTAAAAGAATTAATTTCTTTGGAAATGCACTGAAGTACATATGTTTAAGGATAGCTGTTTGAGAACAATCAACTGAGTCTCTTCCAAAATTTCTTTGAAATGTCCAAAATATATTTAAACACTTTACCAGCGATAGAAAATGGAGAAAAAAATTGTCATTAAGACAAAAATTTTAAAAGATCCCTTTTAAGATACAGTACAGGTGAGCAAGTTCACAAAAAGCAATAACCAGCTGGCAAATCAGCAGAATGAAGGATGTGAGAAGGTACCCACATGGGTAATAAATTAACAGGATTTCCAACAGAGCCCTCGGAACTACTCATCTAAAACTGGCATGGCTCAAGAGGGAAGCAGAGTCCCTTGGGGACACTTGGAAGACTAGCAAATTGAACAAATTTAAGAATTTCAGACACTATTTCGTTAGCCAGATACATTCAACAGACTGTGGCCCTGATCACCATTCCTCCACCTAATGTGACCAAACCAAGGTAAACTATGAAATTTGCTACTGCAGACTCATAAAACATAGCCATGTCAGTCAGAGAATGTTTGAAATGACACCTCCCCCCTTAAGTGATGGGGGACTAAGGCAAAAATAACAGCCTCTTTGACAGCTTTTTCCATTCTTCCCTTGAGCAAAAGAATTTTTAATGGATCACAGATATCCCAACTTTCCATCTGGAGGTAGTGGGAGAGGATGGCCATAGGTCAGCTGGCAGAAAGAAAATTACTTGAACAACTTTAGGAACTGCAAGCATGAATATGGACACACACATACAAACTTTGCAACAAATTTTCCTGCCTCCCCAAAGAAGTGTTTTCCTTGTAGCTAACGTCCTAATTCCCACTTTCAAGCACTAGGAGTAATACAGGGACAAAAATAGATATAAATCCTCACCTTCATATGCTCATACTCTAAAATAAGTTATCTCCTTTTCTACTTGAAGCTTCCTCTTCCATTTTATATTGCCAGGGAAAGAAAGGCTGTATCTAGAAAAAATTATTGAATCCATAAAAAAGATAAACCAAGACCAGGAAATAAATTTTTCAGATGAAAATAGGATAAATAAATTTAAAAATTGAGTTGAGGCAATAAAGAACAGATTAGAGACTGCAGCAAAATGAGTATTTGATTTAAAAACAGGAGTCACCAAACTTGTCTATAAAGAAGAGGATAGTAAGTATTTTAGGCTACGAATTCCAGATATCGTCTGTGTTGCTGTTGCTGCTGCTGCTAATAATAAAAATAATATATAATAATATATTATTATTATTTCTTAGCAACCCTTTAAAAGTGTGAAAACCATTTTTAGCTCATGAGCCAAACAAAAGCAGGTCATGCACCATAGTTTACCAATTCTTGATTTAGAAGATCCGCTTATTTCTTTAACATGTTAGAAATATATTAAGATTAAGACAACTTTAGTGGACAGTAGATTTAGGAAATTTCCCAAGAGCAAGAGAGCAAACAAGAAAGTCAAAACTGGGGTGCCTGGGTGTCTCAGTTGGTTAAGCGTCCAACTTTGGCTCAGGTCGTGATTTCATAGTTAAGAATCTGTTTCACCAAGAAAAATTTTTTAATCCTTCAAGCATTAAGGCAGAGAAAAAGGTGTTTACATACAAAATAAAAATAAAACTTATCTTCACATCAGACTTGTTTTCCGTTTTATTGGTCACCAGAGGACAGCAGAGCAATGGCTACACTTTGACCAGTTGGAAGTCTAGCCAGATCAGGTCATTCAAGAGCCAGAGCAACAGAGAGAGTTTCCAATATCCAGTGACCCAGTAGCACACCAGCTACTTGTTACTCCTGGATAAAAATGTCCAAAAATGTACTGTAGAAAAATACATAAAAAAAAAAAAAAAAAAAAAAAAAAAAAAAACAGTTCAAGAGAAAAAGTAAGGCACTCAAATCTGGCGACAAAAACTGCTAAGAAGACATGGAGAAGTGTAATTGAGGAGGAAAAAATGATATTCTTGGAAATAGAAAAACAATTAGAAATAACTAGATAAGTAAAATAGAAAACAAATAGAAAATATAAATACATAGGGAAAATATTAAAAGACTAGAGATGAAAAGGTAAAAATTTAGGAAAGATTTTAGATTCACAGTCCATACTCTAGAGAGTATGGCTCAAACACAAAACATTTTTGTAAAATGAAAGAAGATATTGGATCTCCAGCTTCTGAGCATAACAGAGGATTGGATCTAGCCATTTCCTGGGTACCTCGACACACACTGTTCTGATACTTGTGTAGTTAAACTTTAATGCACCTGTGGTTGCAACATTTCTGTGCAAAATACCCCAGAAATACTCCCCAGCTCATAGGGACCTGCTTCAGCAAGGGCACACACTACCCAAATTCATTCATTTACTGACATAAGAGATACAGGGGACCAGGCACTTTCTAGTGCCAGGGATAAACAGGGAACAAAACAGACACAAATCGCTGCCCTCACAGTGCTTACATTCTAAAACAAGCTTATTTTCTCTTCTGTTTGAAACCTCTTCCCCATTTTATATTGCCAAGGAAAGGCTACATGAAAAGGTGTCCCACCGACAAGCTTTCATGTTTCTTTGTCTTCTTTTTTTCTTTCTCTTCCCTTTTCCCTCCAACTTTGCTTCTTAAAATGACACTGACGTCTGTAAACAACAGTACTGTTATTCTGAGGATTAGAAATGATTATGCAAAGAAGCAATCTATCAACTAAGAATGAGAGGGGTGGAGTCAGGAACCCTGGCTTCATCATGAGGAGCTCTGGAAACTCAGACAAATTCCCTAAGTTATGTGTGCTTCTGTTTTCTTGTGTATATAATAAAGCTAACAGTAGGATTTGCCTTAGACAGTTGTAGTGAGTATTAAATAATATAAATGATGAACAGATTGGGAATAGGGTTAGGCATGGAAAAAAGTGCCCCATATTCCCTGCACTCACATTTAATTATTATGGTCAATCCTGAACAAATGACATGCCTCTCAAAGTATAGGTGTAGGGGCACCTGAGTGGCTCGGTTAAGCGTCCTACTTTGGCTCAGGTTACCATCTCACGGTTTGTGGGTTGGAGCCCTACATTGGGCTCTGCACTGACAGTGTGGAGCCTGCTTGGGATTCTCTCTCTCTCTGTCTCTCTGTGCCCCTCTCTGACTCATGCTTTCTTTCTCTCTCAAAATAAAAACATAAAGTTAAAAAAAAAAAAAGTATGGCTAGGGGTGCCTGGGTGGCTTAGTCAGTTAAGCCTCTAACTCTTGATTTCAGCTCAGGTCATGATCCCAGTGTTGTGGGATACAGCCCTGTGTCGGATTCCAGGCTGGGTGTGGAGGCTGCTTAAGATTCTCTCTCTCTGACCCCCTACTCATGAACATGCAGGTATGCTGTTTGTCTCTCTCTCTCTCCCCCACCCCCCAAAAAAACACTCTCACACATACGAAGTTGTGAAGATACAAAGATAGAAAGAAAGTTCACATATACATTACTACAGGCCACTCCATAATTTGAGCTCCGGTGATCCTGGCTCTAACACTTCTGTTCTGCTTATGCTGCCTTCTTAGGAGAAGCATCTGAATCTCCATTCCTTCAAATAACCCAATTCAACTTAATTCCCTTGGGACAATGCAAAGGCTTTGAGCACATGGAGCTGAATGTCACTTACACTGGTACTTTTCTTATGACAAAAGGCTTTTATAAAAAGAAAAGTGCAGTTTAGAAAATGGTATTATGACATTATTGGACATAAAAATAAAGCAGACTGAGCACTTCAGGGAAAACCCACTGCCCTCAGAGAAGAGCTTAATATGTCACTCTCAGAGAAAAGCAATCCTATGGAAAGGGCAAGATCAGTAATCTAGGAAGAACCTCACTTACACTTGGTAGGATGTTGAGCTCCCAGCTCAAGGGCAGACAGAGAACAAGAGTCATATGGAAGGGTCATGAAGATGAGGGGCCCCATCAGAAAATCCCCTTCGCTTCTATTTGAACACTAACTGTAGCAAGAGTAAGCAAGCACTCATAAAATGCTTACTCTGTGAGGGACACTGTGCTGATTGCTTTACGTCCTTTATTACATTTGGTTCTTCCATTAATAAAGTAAATGTTATTGCTATTCTGATTCCCTAGATGAGGAAAGTGAAACTCAGTGAGGTTAGGAAATTGGCTCAAGATTATCAAACTAGTAAGTGGAGTTGCTGGGACCTGGTTAATGAATTCTTGACAAAAACAAGTTACTATAATTGAATTAAACAAAATTAATCATTTTCTTATTCAATTAACATGATCATTCTTCAAGGAAGAAAGTATTATCTGACACTGATTTTAATACCAATAACTTATCAATTTAATTATTCATTAATAACATTGCATCAGTGTATTTAGCCAGTGTTTTTAAGGGGCCTATTAAGCACAAAGCACTTTGCTTGGCATGATAGGAAGTTGGGTTTTAGAATAAAAAAAAAAAGTGTAAGGTTACAACAGAAGATGCTCCTAGCAATCCCAGGAACTGCATTATTTACACCAAAGGTGAACATTGGCCACCTCAACGGGATACAGAAACACTTGGCATAACCAGAAGCTAGATTTATGCCCATTCTGAGCCCACTTATTTCACAGCCTTACAGTGCCTTAACCCCCCCGATGCTCTCTCTCAGGTTTGACTGAGTGCTGTTAAGATACCTGTTTTCTATATTTAGTGCCATAATATCTGAGAAAATACTGAGAAATTTAAGAAAATGTTAGTACCAGCTAACTAAAGAGCAATTTTGCAAAATGGAAAGATTAAGGGAGGGAAAGAAAACTAGATTTGGATTGGGCATTGCAATCCCAATCAGATCTCAGCCAACCCCTGGGTAGCTCCAGTGCTGGGATGATTTCTCAGAGTTAACTTGAGTTGGGTCAAGAGAGTCAAGCCATTACAGCTCCATGGATGCAGGTTGCCCTTGAAAGGAGCTTAGGTGACACGGTCTTCTTCCTCACCCAGTGTTCCAAAGGAAATCCTCAAAGAAGAATAACAACTAATGGCACATCTTTGAGTAGCTCTCAGGAGCTGGTGGAATAAACTCTTAATTCCTAAAGGGGCAGAAAGGCAGTGCACCCCAATAACTACAACAGTTTACACTTTGAGCCCCTTGTATACATTTCTTTATATATGGTCTGGGAGCAGTTGGCCTTTCTTCCTGGGAGAAATGCAAAGGGGAGAGAGTGGGATGAACTGCAGCTTTTGTCACTGTAATTGGACTTGGGGCCACAGCTAATATCATTCTGATAAGTCCTATCTGACTTCTCTTATTGTCAGTAGGGATGATTTTTCATGTCACCCTTTTTTCCAAAAATAAAATGGTCTTTATTGTTGTGAGACTATATGTTAGGAATAATGCGTCACTCTAGCAGATTAAATTCTGTTCTGCTAGTTTTCTTTCTAGTTTTACGTTCACCAAGAAAGAACAATTCCAGTTACCTGTTAAAGATCAGGGTGTATGTTCCATCTCCTTTGTAAGCAAAGAACCAATGTCCTATATGGCTTTAATTTTCCATTTTCACTAATTCTTGTATTCTAAGAATAAATAAGGCACTGTTGCTTTTTATGTTTGCTTACTTATCATTATCAGAACAGTTCATTTATTATCCAATTCTAATATGGTAAGTAAACAAAACAAAGAAGAAACAATAAATTGAGGTTTCAATGGACCTTCTTTAACGACTTGCTTTAAAAATGAATATACATAGGGATGCCTGGGTTGCTCAGTTGCTTGAGCAGCCGACTTCGGCTCAGGTCATGATCTCACGGTCTGTGAGTTCAGGCCCGGCATCGGGCTCTGTGCTGACAGTTCAGAGCCTGGAGCCTGCTTGGGATTCTGTATCTCCCTCTCTCTCTGTCTCACCCCTTCTCACACTCTGTCTCTCTCTCTCTCAAAAATAAATAAACATTAAAAAAATTAATGAGTATATATATAATTTCAACCTAAAGAAATCTTCCATGGGTTAATGCATGACTTCAGCTTAGTTTATGGCATGGTTAAGAGTGAACATTAATATATACATGCTACAGATTTGTAGATTTCCAATAATTACTGCTTGCAATATGAAAGGGGAGTTCTTATTTCATTTTGAATAGCAACATGAGATTCTTATTAAAATCATTGACTCTATAGGTCATAGATATCCTTCATTTTCAGAGTGAAATAAATTCACTTTTTTTGAATATATACTCTATTGCTTTTTTAGCTTTTAATTCTCAAGGATTTTAATAACCGGATTGAGAAATTAAGTAATTAGCTGGTTTGCTACTAGTATCTGCTCCCCCCACCCCCGAGAAATAGTAACCATCTGCCAAAAGCTTCCCTTCCCCATTCCTTTTTCCCCTCAGACCCCTTTGTGATTTTTTCCATGAAGAGGTTCTGATAGCTTTAAATAAATCAGGGTAACAAGTCCCCTTGGCCAAAGTAATTAGTTCAGAGTGGGTAGTTAATCTGTTAATCTGGTTAGAGCCAATGAGATGCACAGGCATATTTTCTGGGGCTTCTGGAAATCTCTCTCTCTCTCTCTCTCTCTCTCTCTCTCTCTCTGTCTCCATCTCTCTCTCCTCTCTCTCTCTCTCTGTCTCTGTCTCTCTCTCTCCCTCCCTCCCTTCCTTCACCCTCTGTAAACTGGGATTTAGAAGAGGGAAGGCTTGGCCCAACTGAATCCATCTTGTGACATTGAATGGAACCAACCTAAAAATGCTAGCAACTCAGACCCAGAGACAACAGACTCAGAAGCTGATCCTAATAACTTTGTTTATGCATCTGAACTAAGCCATGTCGGAAGTTTGTCCTAATCCTAAACTGTCAGTTATGTGACCCAGTAAATTCCCCTTTTCTGTTTGGGCCAGCTTAGTTAGATTTTCTGGGCAACAGCCAGATAAGTACTAACTGAAACCTATGGGAAATCTGCCATTGATCCAATGAGCAATTGTAGAATTAGCTCTTCATTATGATTAGGCTAATAGGAAATTCCAAACACGATGTTCATCTTTTTATTCCTCTGGAATGTTTACGTATCACCAGTATCACTTCACCAGGAATGAAGTGAATAAAAATATGTACAAGGTAAGTTAAATGGAGAGTCATTAAAGAAAATATAATTCATCTTCAAAAGTGAAATTACCTTGTTAAATTCATCAAAATTCAGGTTCTAGTTCTCAGTCTTGTGCATCTAGAAAATTAAATAAAATGTATCAGTATATCCCAAAGTACTCAGTCTTTCAATGAGCACTAACATTAACCAAAATTACAGTAGGCTAATGTATGATATCTAATAGCAATTTTGTAATAAATAACTAGTCATCTAATTTCCAGATGGTCACATTCTCTGTTCAGGGCATCTCTTCCCCAAAATTAACATAAATTGTAACACCAAAATAGTACTCATACTTTTTCCTTTTTGGTGAGCATGGAAATGAAGCCAGAGAGGGCATAATCCTCAGTGGATCTCAACCAAAGGTAGTAACTCTTACTGAAAGTATTTAAACTTAACAGTGATTGGTAGTGTTTGTGGGGTATTACTGGGGCTTAGTGACCAGGACTAGGATGCTGCTCACTTAGAAACATTTAGGTCAGTCCTGACCAAAATGCCAATAAAGACTGATTGTCTAATAAGGCCTATCAGAAGGTACAAATCCCAGAATCAGTATCCTTTTCCCCTTATAACATCCTGACCCTAAAGACAATGACAGTCTACAACAAAAAGGACCCCTAACATATAGTTTGTGGTCTCTGAATACCATTTTACGTAACAGAAACTAGGGGTACAAAGAGACATGGCTGATTCTGTGTCTGGTACAAGAAATATACAATAGTTTTCTTATGCCAGAAACCTATCAAAGACTAATAAACTATTAAATCTCTTTCATTCAATAGTGAGCCCCAGGGGAGGGGGTGAGGAACCCCAAGCTAAAGGAGCTTTCACTGGTCTAGCATAGTATAAATCAATCATCAAGAAAAAGTTATTACAATAGGTTGCAACACATCAAATATATAAGAATATATATTAATGATATAATGACATAATATGATAATTTTTAAAAAGTAAAAGTCACTGTTTACCACAATGGACAATTCAATGAACAAATTCAGTATTCTACAGATTAACAAATAAAGAAAAACTGCTAAATATCCTTCTTTTCCTCTGAAACTTTATTTCAGGGTAACCAAATATTTGATAAGGGAGAGTCATTTTTTTAAGTTTATTTATTTATTTTGAGAAAGAGAGAAAGAGAGAGAGTGGGTAAGCAGGGGAGGGGCAGAGAGGGAGAAAGAGAATCCCAAGCAGGCTCCACACTGTCAATGAGGAGCCTGATACAGGTCTCGATCTCAAGAACCATGAGATCATGACCTGGGTGGAAATCAATAGTCATCCAACGCTTAACTGACTGAGCCACCCAGAGACCCCAGGGAGAGTTCTTTTCGATAGAATGCCTGATCAAAGTACAGGAGGAATGATAAAATTAGAAAACCACCATTTTGCAATCCCAATTAATAATGTATCTAAGTAATATCCATCAATGGATTACAAATCTAATGGTGCAATAGGAATTAACACCATCTATGATCTATGCATATTCTATCCAAAAATATTACGGTTGAACAAATCAAGTCTTAAGAAGTAAAAAAAATTATCACTTAAAAAAGTAGCATAGAAAGCCATTTTTAAAAATCTTCTCAGGAAAAGATGATCAGCCAAATTGATAATGTGGGACATTGTTTAAGACAAATGACCCAGTTTCTGCAAAAGAAGGAGAAGGAGAAGACAAAGAAGAAATGTGAAGAGGAAACAAAGAGCCATTTTTGAATAAAAGAGACTTAAAAGGCATAAGAATAAAATGTGATGTGAGGCTCTTGTTTGCACTTTGATCTAAACAAACCACTTGTTAGTAGATAATTTTGAGAAAATTAGTGAGATTTAAATATGGCCTGTGTATTAGTATTAAATCATTGCCAACTTTCTCAGGTATAATAATGTCATGATAGGTGCATAAAAAATTCACTGTCAATTAGTGAAGTATACTGAATGGTTGCAGAAGGAAGTACCTGTTGGGTTGCAACTGCAGGAGCTTCCTGGATGAAACCTAAAACTGGTTTCCATACCCAGAGGGTAAAGAGTGTGCAGAAAGAGGCAGACCATCCCACATTGGTAGATGGCAGGTTTAATAAACAAGGGAAGTTACATATGAAGCTTGTCTTGGGTGGCCACCAGATGCGGAGGTTTCTGCACCTCCCTGCCAGAATCTTAAAAGTTATATAGAGGCCTTAACTGGGTTCACTCATGTATTTAGTCCAGGTGGTCTCAACAACACCTCCCCCTCTCCAGGCTGCATCCCTGAAGCAGCTCCCACTGTGAGAATGGTACCCAGAGCATACATTCCAGGGGCAGGGGAAGGGGTGAACAGCATCTAATTGCCTGGGTCCAGCTGGTGGGTCACCTGGAAGTCACATTCTCTTGATGACCTTCTCTAACAGTAACATGATGGCTAGCATGCTTTCAAATACTCCAGGAAAATAAAAATGTGTGGACAGGGAATACAAGAGACAAAACTAACAAAATGTTGATCATTATTGAAGTTGGTTTATTATATTACTTTCTAAACTTTTATATATACCATTTTTTTATAAAAATAGTTTTTAAGAGAAGAAAGTACTAGAGCCAAGCTGTTTCTCTGAGTCCCATTTTGATAAATAATTTCATTGGTAGACTTGTACCAGTTAAGCTAAAGGCAGTCTTCACTACAGATTAATTCTTTTAGTTGCTCAGACATGAACCTGGATACCAGCCTTGACTCCGTTTGTTTGTTTGTTTGTTTGTTTGTTTGTTTTTCTTTCACACCCCACAGTGACTCCATCAGCAAATCTTTCTGGCTTGGTATTTGACACATATCCTAAATCTGACTTCTCATCATTTGCACTGCATCTGCCTTTTTCCAAACTACCACCATCTCTCCTCTGAATTATTGCAAAATCCTCCTAACTGGTATACTTGCTTCTATCTTTTTGCTCTTTTGGTTTGTTCTCAATGGGGCATATAGACAGGTCCTTTTAAAGGCTAGGTCAAGTTAATCCTTTGCTCATCCCCTCTACCTCTAACATTATATCTATCTCACTCAGATTGAAAAGATATATCCTTAATGCAGTCTGCAGGGTTCGACAAGATCTAGACCATTACTCTCCCCTGTTTGTTTCCCCTTCACTCATTCCATTGCAGCCACACTGGTCTCCCTATCATCTCTTGAACATAAGAGCATGTTCCAGTCTCAGGGCCTTTATCTTTGCTGCCCCTTCAACCAGCCATACACTTTTCCCACATGCCTGTAGGCTTGTTCCCTTACTTCTTTTAGGTCTTTGTTCAAATGTCATTTTCTCAGAATTCCTTTTTAAAAATTCTCTACTCTTCCCTATTCCTCATCAATGTCTTATTTCTTGTCGTACCTCAAAAAAATTCAACATATATATGGTGAACTTATTTAAATTGTTTATTTCAGTGTCTTCTATTTTCCATGACAGATTTATGACTCTTCTGTTCACTACTAGATCCCTAGCACTCAGAATAGTGCCTGCTACATGGTAGGAATTCCATAATTACTGGTTGAATAAACAAATTCGTTGAATAACATTTGATGAATAAATTAAGCTACTATTCCAATAATGTTGTCCATGACCCTAGGGTCTCTTTATGTTCCCAAGTGAATTTACCTTGACTAGTTTTAACCATCAGGGAGCAAACCCACTTGCATTATTCACTTATTCTTTCAAAATATATTTATTGAGTTCCTTCTCTGCATTAGGAACTAAAAATACAATAATTAATGAGATAAAGATGTTATGCACTCTCTTATAATCATCTCTCCCAGTTTTTAGGGAAGAAGGGGCACCTCACTGTCATCCTGTGATTAGTGTATATAAGTATTTAATCAGTTATTCTAGACCCTAGGGCAAGCTTTCATAAAAAATTTTTCAAAGTGTGTATGCTACAGAAGAGTTATAGAGGTAGGTACTGTGAGATAAGGATCCCTCTGGAATAGGCAGCCTTAGTGATCCTGAGGGGCTGTTTGGAGTCCCAAAGCCAATAGCATCTGATTTTTAGCTTCCTCTTCTGGACCTCCTCCAAGAGCAGCCCAAGAGAAATAGGTTACAAGAGTATTGCCCGTGGTCTTCTCAGGTGGTGAGTGCTCCTAGCCATATCTGGCTCTCACCACTGGACCCTGATATTCAAGCGTGGAGCCAAGGAGTAGCTCTGCCACTAGAACAAGAGGGCAGTGTTACTGCGGGAGGCACTCAAAGAGAACCACACAGAGCAGCAGTCCAACCTCCAGCCCATGGGAGGAGAGGAGTGACTCGTCATGGGTACAATTCCACACAGTGGCTAATAATTAAAGCTTTTATTCTGATGCTTCTACTGTTTGTGTCTCTTTAGTGATATCCAGGGTAACCTAGGATGGTGGTTCTAACAATGTATGCATGTTCTGCAAGTCAGAGCTCCATCATTAGTTTAAAATACCTACATTCAAGATCCTTTTTTATTACCACAGAATATTTCAACACTGCATTTGTCAGTGGAAGAAAAGAATAATGATTATATTCTTTAAACCTAATTTCCAACTATTAATTTTTGTATTGCTATAATAACAGCTTTAAATTTTTTATCACCTGTTTGTAGGAACAAAGGTTCTTGTTGATAATGACTATCAGATTTTGGAGACATCATCATTTAAAAAAGTCTTAATCAGAAATTGCTTTTGGTCATTTCAATATGAAGATCTGATGAAAATTATAGTTACGTTCACTGAAGCAAGCTCAAGCTTCTCATTTGAAATTTTAAGGTTTTACTTGGATGTATTCTTCCAGTTAAATATCAAGTATTGTCCTTAATACTTTGCTTTATAAAGAGATATAATTATTTTATCACCATGCCTTATATAGCTACTCCCAAATTTACTTCGATTTACCCCAGGAAATATTATTATTTCCTGTGTGTGCTTTGAAATGGAAAAATGTTGATAAGCACTCCACTGGGGAAACTTATATGCCATGGGTGAATCCATTGGCCTCTTATGTGCAGACATTTTCAGACAGCCAAGATTTCCCAATGGCATTTCAAACCTCTTTCTCTCATGGCTTGATTCCTGTGCAGATGATGACAAGTACTGGTGACAGCAATAGCCTCCCTGTGCTATCATTCAATTCCTTCAGTTCCTTAGAATGAGATCAATAAAGCTTCACTCTTTTGAAGGAAAAATTATACCACTGTCTTGGAGTGTCACTAAAGACAGTATGTGAGTTCAGTAAGAGGATGTATTGATGGTACAGATTTCCAGTCCAAGTTAGAATGACTGTTTCAGGGTCAAGGAAGTGAGACAGAATTATTCTAATCCATACTAGACTGCCGTTTGCCACAGTTATTACAGTATATAATCTTAAATCATAAGAAGAGAGTTATGGTTGAAATTATAGTTGCCATCTTTGATATCTTGAGTATCTCTTAGGCTCATTTACCCTTTTTCTAAATAAACTTAGAACATTAGCACCTAAGAGCTACCCTTATTAGTAATGGGTTTGACTATCAAAAAGTGTATAATCAAATCTGAGTTGCTTCAGCAAGATGAGGTAACTATGCAATATCCTGACTACATGGCAGCAGCTGTTTTCCCATTCGTGTGTGCGGTGGAAGGACTTTGTATAATCATAGGTGAGGCTTTATCTTCTGCATATCCATCATACTGTGACCTAGTCAAAGAAGGCATCTGTGAATGGCATAAAAGGATATTTCTCTAACAATTAAGAAAAAGTTTAACACTTGGAAAATAACAATTATATTTGGAAAAAGAAGAATCACAAAAATGCTGGTGGTTATGGGTGTGGAAAGTTGGGGCCTGACCTCTGTTCCCATTGCCCTGGTAGTCCCCACCCCCCGCCAATGCAAGGCAGGTGCTTAACCCCTAAGAAAAATCTAATAACTGCTTATAGGTTTGAATGAATAAAATAAGAGATGTAAAAATGTCTTCAATATTCATAACATTCATCACTAATACAGTAGGCAGAGTACAAGGTTTTATTGATATTCAGTCTTTGGTCGGGCATGAGGAACAGCTGTGAGCAGTGGCTATGTTCTAACCCTATGATATGGTGGAGCCTTAGCTAATAAGTGTCTGTTCTCTCAGACCCATACTCCCCATGAAAAGGTATATGTGCTATGGTTTCATTTTTGAAACAGACGTTCTTTCCTGCTGCAAAAATTGTCGAGAAGTTGAGTTTATAGAGAGCATGTGTAGCAAAATGTTGAGTGCTTCAGTCAGGATGGCAGAACACCGTACATTTTAAACCGGTGTATTTATAATGTTGCTGATGCATTTGGTTAGAGGAAGGCCCTGTTAAATGCCTCACACGCACTCTCGTTTAACCTTCAGAGTGCTTTTACACAGGTGCTATTTGTAACCCCATCTTACTGATGAGGAAAGTAAAGCTTAGCATCTGAACCCAAGTGTGTCTGAATCAAAATGCCACCCTCTAACCCCTTTGCTCATTGCCTCTTAATAATGCACATTCAAGTGCTTACATTTTACACATTATATCTAGAAAAGCTTTTCTACTCTATGACAGCTGTTTACATTTTCAGCCTTTTTGGAGGAAAAGTATAACTTCTGCCACTTTACAGGCTTGTATTAATTATTTGTTAAATTGAAAAATTAATTTTTTACTTTTTGGAAATGCTTACTTTAATACTTGAGTCAATCTGAAATAGATGAGAATTTGGGTATTTTAATATATACTTGAAGAATTATTAAACACTGATTATGATGATTGTAACCGGTATGAGATAAGAGGATACCCGTGGCCAGGAAGGTCAAGAATGAGTTTTCCAGGTCATTGGCTCTGCCCAGAACTGCCTTGGTGAATCACATTCCACACAGTCTCTCAGTGCTGAGCTAGCATCTATGTAGATCAAAGCTGTGGCCAGAATGGCTAATTCATGCACTAAACCCAAATGTCAAGATTTGTTAAACACATGTCCTTTAGAAAAGCTACCTAACTGAACCCACTGCATGAAAAGTGGTAGAACGAATTATTGGTCTAGATTCAGATTTAGATATTTTAATTTACTTTTAGGAGGAGCAGCCACACAATATTCCTAAGCAATAGCATAGGAATAGCCTACCTGGGGGCAAAGTGAGAGTCTGTGGCTGAAAGTCTTCAGGGAAAGACATGTGAGGAAATTAGTGAGATTGATGAAGTGTTTCGCGGTATATGATACAGAGGTTCATAATGGATTGTCCCTCAGTCTTCCCTAACCACATTGAATATAAATGCATTATTGAATGAATAAATCAGCAGCTTAATGATATAAAGGCTTTCAATGTATCAACCCAGCTGTTGATTCTTAATGTCTCTGCTCAGTTTCCCCACCCTTCTTTTTTCTTCTTCTCACTCCTAATGAGGAATGTCTTAGGACTACAAAAGCGTAATAACCCCGACGCTGCCACCACCACATACACACCTTTTTTAATAGGGTGGAGTACTAGTTCAGGACCCTCAAAGCTCCAAAAGCAGAAACCTGATTCCCTTGCTCCTCTTTGTCTCTTTTCTCACCTCCAATTCCACTTAACCAACTCCAGGAGAGCACATACTGGGCTTCTCACAAGGACTTGCATTTATTATACAACATCATTCTTCATACTTTTTATCGTGCCATAAAAATTAGTAGTGTGTGGACACTCATGGCACAAAAAGGTAGGAATCCTGCTATCTTCCCTTTCAGCTCTTCCTCACATAAGGAGAGAAAATGGCAAGCATAAACTAAAAAGATGCTCATAGGGGTGCCAGGGTGGCTCAGTCAGTTAAGCATCCGACTCCTGATTTTGGCTCAGGTCATGATCTTACAGTTTGTGAGTTCAAGCCCTGCATTGGGCTCTGCACACTGACAGTGCAAAGCCTGCTTGGGACTCTCTCCGTCCCTCTTTCTCTCTACCCTGCTCCCACTTGCTTGTTTTCTCTCTCTCTCTCTCAAATAAATAAATTTTAAAAAAAGATGCTTATAATATGATAGACCCAGTGCCACTTATACACACCACAATGTATTACCTGAGTTAACATGAGACTCTCATATAAGGTTCATGCCGTGGTCACTCCTTGCCTTCTACATCCTTTCCACAGTCAATGGTTTCTATGTATTCTGCTTACATAAAGTCAACATAATTATATTTGAAATGTTCAGAGACAAAGAAACTGGTATTTAGCTACAATCCTTGATTTTCCCAGTACCTAGAAACTCAATGACAAAAACTTGAATCCTGTACCTCTCAATTAAGCTAAAGCCTCATACAGACATGTCTGAATGACCAGGATAGACATTCAAGGTCATAGCAGAAAAGAACCTAAGGCCCCCAAATAAAACTGTTACAAGTGCCAAATGAGCTTAGGAAGACAGGACTTCACAGGAGTGCCCGGGCATTGGGAAGAATTAGTTGATGCTCAATAAGACGAGCAGAAACCTATCCGTCATCTTTGCTATTAGTTATGCCAGCTGTGAGGTTAAACTGAGGGGATTATAAAATTAGGGCCTTTAACTCCTCTGCTATGGGATCCCCTTAATGAATAGAGTGGCAAGCAGCTAAGCTCTGAGAAAGGATATGATGAGGAAACGTCCAAAGAAATTTTAGCATTGTTCAAGCATTTCGGGTCCAACCCTACAGAGACCTAAGGCATTGTGTCCAGTCCTTCTACATCCATTACAAGCCAACACTTTATGGGGTCTGGCAGACATTCTCAGGCCAACCATGCCCTCTTGGCCCACACATTTCTGACTTTCAACTCCTTTAATTTTGGCCCCTGTCAGTATCCCTTAGACTTTCATGAGCACAGCTATGCACTTAGGATGTTGTTGCATTTCTAGCTGTCTCACGATGGAAGAATTTTCACCTCCCAATCTCAATATTCCTGGGACTTTAAGAGTCTTCATTTTTCCAAAGAACTCTTTCTAAAATAGATGTGTATAAGGCTGTTGTTTAAAACAATGAATTCACTGAAATTTGGTGTGGTTTCAGCTGCTTTGATATATTTTTGTCAGATACTATGCTCTGAGAACCTCTGTTCAACCTTTGGCTCTCTCAGCCTTCTTTAAGAGGGTAAAAGGAAATGACCTGTGTGGTTATACTTGAAACTCTTCTTTTAGGGATAAAATCTGGAGGCATGTGGTAGAAAGCAAGTAATGTACTGAGGACATTGTAAACATAAGAAAGTAGGGTACAAAAATGCTGGATGGATTATTAATAATATTAGCTTAGCACTGAGTCAATTTCCCAAAGTCCTGTTGTATCTTGGTAGAGTTTCTCCAGGCATGTAAACTATTCCCTGGGTGCAAACTAAACACTTTCAAAACTATATTCACTTTCTTAGGCTTCTGTGGAAGTAAATTCATTAAACTGGAAATTCCCCCTGGACTGAAAGACTGAATGCAGTTTCTTTAAGTGCTCTTTAAGTAAAGGAAAGATGACTTTTAAAAGTGTATTGATTTGGCAACTATTCTGAATCCATTTACAGACAGAATAAGCACAGGCCCCCTATGTCCCTGGATATCCCACTCTGGCTCCATATTCCTAACTGACAGTCATACCTCTCAAGAAAATAAGCCTAGGTAAAGAAATTTAAAAAGAATTCAATGGTTTGGAGCATGATGCTATTTAGCTATCTCTATTCTTCTTTTCCTATGTAAAACATCAACAGAGCACAGAGAAGTTGGAAAATAGGGACACAGAGAAGTTATGAGACAGTAAAACACAAAGAAGCAAGACCATTGTGGGCTTCCAGGTTGGTTGCAGACCCTCCAAACAATAGGTAAGTCTCGCAAACATATTAAACCCAGGTTAGGAGTATAAATACAAAGCCTTCCCCTAATTACAAATATATCTCTTTTGCAAACAGATGTATAGGAGAGAAAGGAAAAGGTCACACAAGGTCCTGAAAAGGAGACAAAAACAGTGATAAAGAGGGTGGTAAGCCGAGCTTCACTGTACCTAAAGAAAAGTGCCAAGAGACTACTGGGTGTCAAAGTAGGACCATAGACTTTTTAGCGAGAACATGGAAATAAATAAATTGATGGGGGAAAAAAAGGGGGAAATGTGAACATTGTTGAAGGGAGTCTTGAAAAGATATCTGAGGGGGCACCTGGGTAGCTCAGTCAGTTGGGCGTCCGACTTCAACTCAGATCATGATCTCGCGGTTTGTGAGTTCAAGCCCCGAATCGGGCTCTGTGCTGACAGCTCGGAACCAGGAGCCTGCTTTGGATTCTGTCTCCCTCTCTCTCTGCCCCTCCCCTGTTCACAGACTGTCTCTCTCTGTCTCTCAATAATAAATAAATGTTTAAAAATTTAAAAAAAAAAAGAAAAGATATCTGAGGACTTTTAGGTATGAAGCTAATTACATGTTAAAACTACTGAGGATCTAACCTTATACCCATCGTCCTTTCAAAGTGCCCTTTGAAGACCTGCAATGGGGAATAATGAAGGCAATAACAGAAACCTAGATTCTGTGATTGAGCTTGGGACTAAATTTAGGAAGATTTGCTGTAAATTTAGTAGAAATATGAACACATAAAAAAAAAGGGTGTGGAGGAGAGGTTTGAAGATTGACATAGGATTGCCTCC
This sequence comes from Neofelis nebulosa, assembly GCF_028018385.1. Classification (NCBI taxonomy): domain Eukaryota; kingdom Metazoa; phylum Chordata; class Mammalia; order Carnivora; family Felidae; genus Neofelis; species Neofelis nebulosa. The sequence continues at coordinate 29,445,551 of NC_080790.1, forward strand.
TGAACTAAATAAAGTTCTATGCCTCAGAAATAAGTGGGTCTTGGAGAGTCAAGACAATGTTCAGAATCTAAACAATAGTAATATCTTACACTCTAATCATCAATGTTGACCCAGGAAGTCTACTCACAAGCCTCTTTAAGGACACATTTAAAGTGTTGAAATGCTTTGTACACACATATATTCATCAAAGGGTTATCTATGATAGTGAAATTGAAATGTCTAACCATAGGCAGGTTGTTAAACGAATGGGGTTTTTTGAAGATCTGAAAATGAGATTTACACATCCAGGTAATAACATGGAAAAGTGTTGCTATGTTTAAAATGTAGGCTGTAGTATATAGATATTTTTAAATTAGAGTTGCAGGAAAAAATGCTTAAATGGAAAATCACAAAAAAGTCAAAATTCTTGCATTTAGATAGGAGAAAATGATGTTGACATCATCTTCCTCTGCCCCTTCCTCCTCTGCTTTCTCGTTTTTTATTTTATAATTTTCAAGTTTTATTTAATGATCTTGTATTATTTTTTAAATGATTTTTTAAAAACAGTTCAATAGAGGTAGAAGCCCATCTGAGGTTATTCATACAGGGAATAGACAGTCTAAGATGGTAGTTCTCCACTTAAGCATATATAAGAATTATCTACAGTTCATGATTCTGTAGATCTGGGACAGGACCAGAAATTTTGCTTTTTTCATATGTTCCCAAAGGATTCCTATAGTATTGATCTAGAGACCAAACATGGAACCACTGCTCTAAGAGAAATGCTTTCATTCCTCATGATTCACAAGATTTTACCCATTTATCCAATCATTTTACCAGTCATTCTACCACACAAATAGAAGGCTCTAGTGTAGTGAAACTGACGCTACAACAGTATGACTCAATATTTTGCCCTTGCCTTTTATCCAAGGTCAAAGTAAATATGACACTTTTCTTTTTCTTGGAAAGGGCGACTGAGAACATGATTTTACATGTTCCAAGTTCCCTTTTAAAAGGCTTATGTTGAAAAAGCTTTCACAGAACAAAGAGGAAAAAGAATTTAATCATATTTTTCTAATTACTTTTCTTTATTAAACAATAGGAACTGATTTTTAATTATGTGTTTATATCTGCTTTATTCCTGGATTTAGGATTGTTTCCAAAAATATAGGACAGGAGACAGAAAAAAGTTGCAAATAGATAGGTGAGGAAATCATGACAAAAATTTACATAACAAAGATGGCATTAGCCTGTCCTCTTTACCTTGAAAAGTTATGCATTTGCCATTGCACTACCTTCCTTCGCGTTGGTTTTCTGTTTTTTTTCTGTATTTAGTTTCCTCCTATTGCTTCCATGGCACCTTTGAGTACTTTCTTGCAGACATATCTCCCTTTCGACTCAACTGCCCAAATAGTTACGTTAAATTGTAGATGATGCTTATATTCCTATTCCTCACATAATTAATCTTCAACTAAATATCAACAAATACTAAGTTATGTTCAACTAGCAACACAACTGAAATTAATACTTAAGGACAAGAATATTTAAGTCTACTGTCTCAAATATAGTTTTAAGTATTTGTTTGGATATCTCAACAAAGCCTTGAGAAACAAAAGCTTTGAGAATATGAAAACCTCTCCAATTCAAGATAAAATAAAAGTGTCACAGTTATTGTAATGAATTTACTCAATATCTCAAATTTAACCAGCTGAATTTTTTTTTCCTTTGCAAGCAGTATTCTATTCAACTTTTAGAAATGAGGATCCTGTCTTACAATGGAAAAGCAGCATATTGTCATATAGGTGGAACAAAATGTCCTTGACTTATTAATCCTCTAGGGGAGCATTGCCTTTGGTAACAGCTACTTAGCATATATTAAAGGAGTAGATTCCAGTAATTTCACTTCAGGGCTTAAAAGTCCAGAGGCTTCCTTTTGTTCAGCATAAAGAAAAATGCCATTCTAATTCCAATGTACTAGCTTCTGCTTAACTAAACCCTGGCAATATTAGTCTCCTGCTGTGTAAGGACACCCTAAGAACACAAAAGAAAGAAGCAACTTTAAAATAAGTGATTGAAAAATAAAGCAAAATAATAAGTGATTGAAGTAATTAAACACATTAGAAAAGGAGAATGTTGTGATCCAAGAGCAAGTAGGTCAACAGCAAGTTTAAGTGAGACTCAATGTACTGTAAATACCTGCTTGCTTCTTACTGATTTGGGGAATATATAATTAAAAAATAGCACATTTAATCTGTAATTTGCAAAATCAGTGAAACAATAAAAGCCTATTTAAGGGAGAAGTTTTTATACTTTGGTTTTTAAACAGCAAAACACATGATTGGCATTTGCTTACTTAAGACTGTTGGAGATAATTTTTCAGGGTTGACACATTATCAATTCAAATCAGTAATTAAAGATACAGATGAAACTTGTCAGTGATATTGATATGGTTCAGAATTGTTTGGAATCAAAGCAAACTCATAATGAAGTGTTGATGGAAATTATTTTTAAGAAGTACTATTAGGTTCCTCCTGGGTACAGAGTCTTGAATCAAACCCTGGAGAGACAGATAAATTATAAACATCTCCAAGAAATATTGTATACAAGGATAAACTGACAGAATTGCACCATGGAAAGAATTCAGTGTGTTTGTATTCCATTTTTTTAAGGGAAACATTATGACATAATTGGTTCAGAGTTTGCCCACTTGAGAATACTGAGCACTCACCAGGGGTCAGATGCTTCATATAAACATTACGTCGTTTAATCCTTACAACAGTCTGGAGAGGCAGGAAAAATTGTGCCGTTTTACAAAAGAGGAGAAAAGCTCAGTGTTTAAAAAACTGTCTCAAAATAGCATTGTTTGTGGGAATCAGAACCAAGACTTGAAGCCAAGACTGCCTGATAAAACTGTTTCCTACAACAGACCAGACTGACATGCAGCACTCTCTCTTCCATACTCTGGGGACACCTTTATCCAATTTCTCATTTCTAAATCGAAGATCATTCTGTTCTTAGGAAGCTCCTCAAATCTTATTTCCCTGGAATATTAATTATATTCTGGCAGCTTCCAGACCAAGAAGCACTTCTACAGAAACTTGGACACCTTCAGGAAGTCATCAACTGGAAACACTTTCCCCTCCATGGGCAGTGTCTCCCACCCACCTTTAGCATCCGGATCTATTTTAGACGTACTTGTTTTTAAAGATTCAACACAAGTAGTACCTATTCCATAAAGCTTTTTCTTTTATTCACAACCAGATGTGATCTTGCCTTCCTCTGTTATAATTTTCTTTTCTTTCTCCAATAGCACTTTGTTTATAGTTCTATGTGGTAGTGCATTGTATTTATTTATGTATATTTATTGACTCAACAAGCATTTACTGAATGCCTTCTAAGTATCACTCTATCTAAGTCACTGCTAAATGCTGAGTCTACAGAAATTAGAATTGTGTAAAGACACCCCAACTTTGTTTCACAGCCTGGCAGAACATGCTTGCTTCATGTGTTGGATAAGACTGAAAGTTCTTTTATGTTTCAACTTATGTCTTGTTCATTTCAACATAAAACATGAACCATGTGTTAAATAAACCAACACATTGTCTTTCTCCTAGCTGCTTTCAAAAGCGGTTGTTTAATTTAATTAGATTGAGAGGCACCTGGACGGCCCAGTCGGTTGAGTGTCCAACCGTGGCTCCAGTCATGATGCTGCAATGCGTGAGTTTGAGCCCCACTTTGGGTTCTGCGCTGACAGTTCGAAGCTGGCTTCAGATTTTGTGTCTCCCTCTCTCTCTGACCCTCCCCTGCTGTAATTCTGTCTCTCTCTCTTTCTCACAAAAATAAATATTTAAAAATATATATATTTAAAACAGAAGAATTTAATTAGATTGAAATAACATGCAATACTTGCAGTGAAAAAATCCATGTAAAGTTATTTACAAGAATACAGCATTTGTATCCGTATCTTATTATTTTAGGTAGATGAAAGTAAGACTTTTCTCTTTTCTGACATATAAAACTAGGAACTAAGTATATAGAATTCTGTGTTTATAACCATATGCCAGGTCTCAGTAGAGTCTTAAATGTACCCAATCTGACATTAAATGCATTTTGAATATATTGCTGGTCAAATTAAATCCCAAGAAACATTAAATAAATTACATAATTAAAATGCCTTGGACAGCATGCTCACAAAGGGAATACCCACATACAACAGTCAACAAAAAGCAAACAAAAATGATGTCAATTTCCTTCTCTGAATAGTATAAATGGATTCTCCTATATTTTCCTTCAAGTGAAAAATAATGAGATAGTGAAGCTTATTACAGGGTTGCTTTAAATTTTTTATGGGTAGAGAAGTTGCTTCCATATTTTAACCAACCTAAGTCACATTGGTTTAAAGTCCCAAAGTGGTTCAATTTTTGTCAATACTTTCCTATCCTTTTAAGTCCTTACTTCTTATAGCTGATTTCTAGATCCAAATGACTTGCTGTCTTTAGAATCTTCTTCCACTAGTAGCTTAAGAGAAGAAAGTATGTGTATATTTCTTCTTGAAAGAGTTTTGTGCCATCAACATAATTGGGGCAATGTAGAAGGTCTAGAAGAATGGATCTGTATTTTATTTCTTTAAAAATTTTCTTCTAGTGAAGGATAGATATTTTCCACAGTTCAAGTGGATTAGGAGTTTGCCATGTCAATGCTTTGTAGAACACCCAAATTTCACCTCTTATATCTTATTTACTCCTGATATTTCTCCCATAAAGAGAGTAGGTTCAAATAATTTAAGCTTGGTCAGTCTCCCACTAAAATGCAGGCAAAAATAATCCACGTGGTGTTGGTGGAAGAGAATCTGATATAAGGACTAAAAGGTGAAAAGCTAAAAAAATGATTTGAGAACTCTACTGCCTGATGAACTTAGAGATCTTTTTAAGGAACTTCCTGCAATCATTGAGGCAGCACCAGAGTAACATCTTAAGAAGGGGGGGGAGGGGGGGGAAGGAAATGGAGGGGTCATGGAAGCAAATTAAAAATATGCAAAGAAGTGGGATACAGGTAGGAAGCTGGAGACCATGCCCAGCAGAGTCTAGTGAGAAAGTCCCCCTCTTAAAAGTGGAGTATTCATCATTGCGGAGGTTCTAGTATTGGAATGAATGAGAGAATAAGTTTATCCAGCTTCCTAAACTGCAGTTGCAGGGAAGCAAGATGGGGTGGACGTTCGTTCTGTGTCCTGGCTACTCTCTTCCAGGCAGCTCATTGCAAGAGAATGTATTTGAAAGCTTCTAATCACCTGTCTCCTGCTGAGCAGTTTCCACCTGGGTAAGTTCAGCAGGTGTGTCAATCAAGAGTTTGGGCCAATATCTCCTCAAATGCCTTCATTATATCTTACATCTTCCTCTGGCTGTATTTTTTTTTTTTCATTTCCAGAGTCTTATTCTGATTTTTTTCAAACTAACAGAAAATTTGAACAATGAACATTTTAATGCCCTTCACCTATATTCATCATTTCTTTTTCTTTCTTTCTTTCTTTCTTTCTTTCTTTCTTTCTTTCTTTCTTTCTTTCTTTCTTTCTCTTTCTTTATTTCTTTCTTTCTTTTTCTTCTCTCTCTTTCTTTCTCTTTCTTTCTTTTTCTTCTCTCTTTCTTTCTCTTTCTTTCTTTCTCTCCCTCCCTCTCTCTCTCTCTCTCTGTCTCTCTCTCTCTCTCTCTCTCTCTCTCTCTGACATTTCTCCTGAGCAATTTGGAATGTAGTTACAGAAATCGTGATAGTTTACCGCTAAATATTACATCATGCATCTCGTAAGGAAAAAAATCATCTTACCAAGAAAATTAACAATACCATCTACTCTCCATATTAAAATGTTCCCAATTACCGAAAATACATTTTTTTCCAAAAATATATCTTATAACTTTAAAATACAAGATTCAAGGGGCACCTGGGTGGCTCAGTCAGTTGAGCATCTGACTTCGGCTCAGGTCATGATCTCACAGTTTGTGAGTTCAAGCCCTACATCGAGCTCTGTGCTGACACCTCAGAGCCTGGAGCCTGCTTCCAATTCTGTGTCTCTGGCTCTCTCTGCCCCTCCCCTGCTCTCTCTCTCTCTCTCAAAAATAAATAAACATTAAAAAAAATGTTTTTAAATACAAGAGTCAATGAATGATGAAGCATTGTTTTTGATTGTTGTCTTTTTAGCCTTTATAAATTTAGAAGTTACATACCTTTATGTTTGTTTTGTTTTTCAAGACATTGTGTTTTGTTTTGTTTTGTTTTTTGTTTTCTGGAGGAGTACAAGCCATTATTTTGAGGAACAGATTACATTTTGAAGTTTCTGATTGTTTTTTAAGGAATGAATTCAAGTTAAACATATTTGGAAAGAAGAGCATAGGTGTTACTGGTACTTTTTATTATATTACATTAGGAGCATAATGTATCAGATTTTCACACTAATAGTAATGCTGTTTGCTTGTTAGTTAAGGAGTTGACTGTCAGATCTCTCTATTCATAAAAGTACATTTTCCCTGTAAAATTCAATTAGTAAATAACTGGTGGGATTGAATCATTGTTGACTAAATATACTATTTTCTAACCATATTTTAGCTAAAAGTGTTAACATCCACAAAGAATCCTTGCCTAATCTAGTTACTACATTAAGGGTTGCCAATAGAGTTTTCCTAATTTTCCCATTTCTTTTATTTTTTAATGTTTTTGGTTATTTTGAGAGGGAGAGAGAGAGCAAGCAGGGGAGACGCAGAGAAAGAGGGAGAGAGAGAATCTCAAGCAGGCTCCACACTGTCACCATAGAGCCCAAAGCAGGACTCAAACTCACAAACTGAGATCATGACTTGGACAGAAATCAAGGGTCAGTCACTTCACTGACTGAGCCACCCGGGTGCCCCTTCCATTTCTTTTACATTAACTCATTGATATTTTTCTGAAAAATGCTTTAATTTGTACCCCCCACACACATACACACACATATTATCTCACAGGAATCACTACCACCACATAGATATTTGTATCAGTGTTATCATCCATTTTCATAAGTCTTTGGTACTCAAAGTGCCCAACTTGTGGCCAGTGGGAGCCCCTTCAACCTGCCTTCCATGTCATTTTCAAATGACCTTGTTGTTTCTGAGTTCCTCTTTGCTTTCTGCCATAGGTATTCCTGGCACACCTTATGCTTTTCCTGCCTCAGAAGGAGGCAGAAGTCAGCCATGTCAGCTACTTCTCAAATGAGTTGCAGTTCTTTTTAGTGGGAAACGGAACATAGAAACCAACTCTGGGAGCTAGATGTGCCCCGTAGTAATGGGATGTCATTGTTTTGAGACCATCTCAGTAGCCAGTTTACTCTGTGTGTGTGTGTGTGTGTGTGTGTGTGTGCACACACGTGCATGCATGTATGCATGTGTGTTGTATAATGTTCTTAACTTTCTTATATTTTGATATGCCTTCACTGGGATAGTAAATTTTATTATTTTTTAAAGATAATATTTTTAGAGCAGTTTCAAGTCTACAATAATGATGCTTTCTCTACCCATATCTTGGGGTAGATGAGAGGAACAAACAAAATAATATATACCATGTCCTTTGAAAGGCATAAACTGCTATAAAAAACTTAGTGCATTGCCAGTGTTATTACTCATACATGTTCATAGTTGATCGGACATTTCAAATATGCCCCAGAAATTTTCTTAGTTTGTAGTGCTAGGTGTTTATGCTTTTTTGCTTTTGGTTAAAAATATCATTTTAGAATTTCCTAGTGTAGTACGTATAATCTTGCATGCTTTTTATAAAGTTAGAAATTCAAAGTTTGGGAGGCCTGCAGTAACCTCAGGAATAGGCAAACATTGGCAGATTTGGAACATAAAGGCTTTCACTTTAATGCTGGCCCTTACTGCAATCAGCAAACTAAATTCCTTGTCACATTTCTTACTCTGAGTGAATTCCAGTGTGGCAGAGTACTCTCAAAAAGCATTTAATCATCGTGCAAGTCACAAGACAGGTTATTAATAAGTGATTATTTCTCATAATAAAGAAGCTTGTTATAATCAAAGCTGTTGTTTATTCCTACAAGAAATGTTCTTCTGCTCAAAATGAAGTTTGTTCCCATTTTTAACGGAGTTTAAGTGTGAGAAATTAGAATGCAAAACTGGGTGAAGCAACAGAAATTGGCTGGCAGGGTTCAAATATCAACCCACAACATGTCAACTTTCTCAGTCTCAGATGCTGCTGTAGACACACACGCCTACTGTGAACGATGCCACGCACAGAGACCTGACACAAAACATGAGAATCATGGAAGCAGAAGAGACCGTAGGAACTTATGAAACACTTGCCCCACAACAGATGAAACTGAGACTTAGTAGGAAACTCTTTTACCCAAGTTCACAGTGCAAGTCAGCAGAAGAACAGAGCTAGAGCCCAGGTGTCCAGACTCCAGGTCCAGTGCTGTTCTGTTTCGCGCACCTGTCTGTAGCGCCGGAGGTAGACATTGGTTAAGTTAAACAGTCAAGGGGTAAACAGAATGTAACCTGGTTGGATGTGGGGAAGGCAAAAGGACAAAAGAGAAAAACATGAACAGATTCTTACCTCATTCCCCAGAAATCCTGTCCCTAAAATTTGGCTCTTTAAGGCTGTGGTGATTCTGTGATTCTGGCTGACGTTCCAGACATGGAAAGGAATGTTCTCTAGATAGTTCCTTTTAAATAAACTTGCTGCCACCAGGAGTGCTAATCCCTGGGCATTCTGCTGCCTGCAAAAGTATCTTTATCCTCTTATGCTTATATGCTTAAACAAGGGTGATACCACACCCAGACCCTAGACACATTGTCCCTCAGTGGCTTTCCCAGCAAACACTGTTGTTCTTAACTCCCAGGAAAGATCAGTAAGAACTGAGGCGCCCCTTCTTTTGGAATTATTCAGAGTCACAGTGCAGGGCAGGGATGGGGTGGGGGGGCGGGGAAAGAGTATTCATTTAGAATAAAACAAAAAATCTACAAAGAAAATGTTAAATTATATTAAAGGTACATATGTCCAAAACAAAGATTTTTCAGGGAAACATAAATAACAAAAATATATATTAAATGCATTCAAAAATATTCTTGTGGTCAGAAGGCAAATAGAATTAAGGATGAAGGGAATAAGTAGACAACAAACTAAAATAAAATAAATTTAAAAAAAAATTTGGAGGGAGTGGTAATGACAGAGGGGGTATTTCACTATAAGAAATACCAAGTTACTATGCACGTCACTTGACCTGACTGCATAAAGAAATCAGATGTCAGAGTTGTTAGGTCCTTGGTATAAATTTGTGCCAAAATGTTACATCCCATAGTCTTTATAAAAGTGTTCTGAAAGAGCTCTGTTAAAACACAAAGTGCCAGGAATGACTGCATTCAACCTGGAGAGCTAGGAGTGAAAGAAAACCATGCCAACCGATACAACATGTTGGCCAGTTGCATGCAGTTTAATTCATAAGGCCTCACAGGTGATTATAAAATGACCACTTTGACTTTCTTTTTGAAATCATCTGCTGAGAATATTAACATAACGACAATTTGCGTGTACCAGGTGAGTGGGGAATATTGCATAGAAGAAAGTCAGTATTTTTGAAACTTCCTGGTTCAGTCAGCTTTTTAATTTAACCCAGAGAAATAAGAAGCCTCCAGTTAAGCCTGGGGTTTAACCCCAGGGTGGGGGAGTAGGGAGGTAGAACAAAGACAAAAGCAAGAGGAACCAGGAAGCCACCCACCAGGACCAGAGACTTTCTGCCAACAAGGACTTTTTTCTTTGCAAGGATGAACTGATACATTGAGGAAATTCAACAGCAGGCTTAATTTTTTAGGTGACTGTTGAAAAAACTAAAAGTAAGACATTGAAAATAATCATACCCTTCAAAATATATGGCTCTTGGAATTTAAAGGAGGTTGTTGTCATAAAATGTAAACCTTAATTCAACTTTCACAAAAGTTCTTATTGGACACCCCTCCACTGTCTCCCTGCTCCATGAATAGCCTGCTTTCAGCAATTTTCGTTTCTGTTCATACATAAGGTATTAGCTTGCTCTCCTTTCCCCTTGGCCTCTGGCCTTGAGAGAGACTCTAAGTAATAATGCAGGAGGAGAGCAGTACAGGGCAACTTTTCAGTGTTTCCACTTCCTCCTTAGATGTCACACCAGCTCACCCAGCAACTCTTCATTCAAGAAATCCAGTGCAAAAACCAGAAGGTCATGAGCAGAGTCATGAGTCATGAGAACTGGCTAAATTCTAAACCATTCCTGAGATATAATAACAACTACCTACTACAAAAAAGCAGCTGACCCTAAGAGGCTTCTTGACAGTGTAGGACAGAAGAGCCCACAATAGTCCCTCTGCACCATTGCTGCACATTAGAATCACCGGGGGGAGTATTTCAAAAATATACATGCTCAAGTTCAACCCAAACTAATTAAATCAGAATCTGAGGGGGTTAGCCTCAGTATTATTAAAGCCCCTCAGGTAATTGTAATATGAAGCCAAGGGTGAGAACTAGTGTTCTAGAAGATCCAAGGAACAGATAATTAATACAATCCGGTTGCTTATTAAGGGTGGTTTTATAACAAAACATTTAATTAGTAGCTGATCAAGGTAGTTGAAATGGAGAATTAACCTCAGGCTTTGTCTTACTGCATTTTTTGAGATCACAGTCAGATACCAATTTATAAAGTGATAGGTTGCAGAAGGCTGAGAAAAATGGAACAGAGTAAAGTGTGTGGGGAGATGGGTAGGAGTCAGCCAAAGGGAAGTACCCCAAATCCTGAGAGCAGAGACAGCATCGTATTCATCTTTGAATTGCCACCACCTAACATAGCAAGTCTGCACAGAGTGGGTTCACAATAACTACCACGATCTGACTGAATTACCAGGAGAAGCTTCTTTTTGTCTGGGTTTCTCTGATAGATCTTGATACTAGAGCGTTTTTCTCCTGAAAGCCAGGGGAAATCCCTTGAGAAAGCACCGCCAGACAAGCCTGGATAGACATGTTGGACACACGCAACTAGCTAACAATGTGGTGCCCCTTAAAATGGATATTCATTTTAAATGTTCCCTGGGCATTGTTCAGTCGAGAAGCCGAAGGCTCTGTTCGGGAAGGGCGGGACTGAGAAGATCTGGTGGTAGTAATCTGGCTTTCTTCCATTATATGAACAAATTAGCTCTGGACCCAAATTTGCATATAGCATTTGGCAAAACAAAAGCCATTCAGTTAATTAATCCACCCTACTCAAAATAATTTTCGTGATAATCTATTGTCATTTAAGCTTATTGATGGAAGTGTCACCTATATCATCCCTAAGTACTTTGTTAATATTCCTACTAATTACATCTGTATTTTCCCTCAAAGGGACTAGAGAAGATAAAATTTGATGCCTCTTTTACCTTTCCCCTGTTCCCCAGGGATTTACATGTGCCTGCATAAATTGGTACCCTGTGGCTGGCATATCTCTGAATCCATCTTATTTTCTTGAGTAATTGCCAATATCACCACACTGTCTAGCAGTGCCTCAGACATTTCCTGGTTCCTATTGGAAATTTCAATTCATCGCCAGGCCTTCTACTCATCTTCAAGTTGTCCACTCTGAGACATTGCTTGCATTCCTCACACTGACTTCAGGACAGTCACTCACTATTCTTTGGAAACCCTCTGCCTCTATTATACCGCAATATTTGGCTATCCAGAAATTCAGCCCACTGTCGTCACCTGTGAACATTTTCTCATACTGGTCCTTATCTTCCGTCTCTCTATAAAAATATAATCTAAAAGATTTGCCTCAAATCCCATAATTTAATAGAACTTTCCAGAACTAATTATGAATCTCTTTTCTCTGAGCTTTTTGTGCTGTAGTTCTTTTTCGGCACTCATGCTATTTTACTTTACTATGTACACGCGAGTCTGTATTAGTTGGATTCTTTTAGTTACAAGTGACATAAAACTCACTTTTCAAACTGGCTACAACAACAAAATATTTAACTGAGAAGTCAAGAAGTAGGACAGGCTTCTAGCATGGTTAAAGAAGAACGTGAGTTCCAAATATGTGTGACTCTTCCATTTTTTCACTCCGCTCTCATGTGTTGGCTTCATTATCGGAACTGGCCTCTTTCATGGTGGTAAGTTGGCTGCTGGGGCAACGATAACCTCCTCCTTCACATGTGGCAGATATAGGAAATGATATCCCATCATAATTGGAAAAAGAATCTTGGGTTTTCTGCTGCCTAACCCCATTTCCAAACAATCCCTTTACCTAAGGAAATGTCTTGCATTAATTGGTTAATGCCTGAATCAGTCACCATAGCTCTGGAGTTTGGCTGAGACCAGGAGTCAGCATTGCCATAAACTTCAGCAGAGGGTACAAATTGGCCCACAGTCCATTTTTGTAAATAAAGTTTTATAGGAACACAGACACACTCATTTGTTTACTTTCTCACTGTGGCTACTACAAAGGGCAGAGGTGAGTAGTGTGACAGACTCTATATGGTTCCACAAAGCCTAAAATATTTCACTTTGGCCCTTCATAGAAAAAACTTGCCAATTCCTGCTTAAGTCTAGTTTGGGACCATCCATGAAACGGAGCTTGGGAGTCATTTCCAAAAGGAATGGCTGCTTTATCATGAAGAGGAGAGGGTCCCAAAATGCAATTCTGTGTCTTACTAGGAAAGAAGAAGGAGAAGTTTCTTGAGGGCACTGACCAAACTTACTGATTTTCATAGCACAGTGTTCTGAATGGCGTTAGGCTCAATAATAATGTGTAGATTTGCTGAGTTGAATCGAATTGTTGCATTCTCTCCTGTTAATTTCCTCTTCCATTTCTCTGGGAATGTAGATATTGAATACTCTAGAAATTCTATTGGGTGTAAAGGAAAGTTTCTCCAACTTGCTTGCTCCATTACTTTGCTGAAGGAAATGATGGGATCTGACATTGGATTTGTAATCACCAACTCTGTTTATTTGTCCAAGTCAACAATAAACCCTAAAAATACTGCAGGAACTCCAAGAATGGAGAAGGACATGCTAAATTTTTTAGAGAAAAATAAGGCTGAATATTCTGTAATTATACATTCAGGAAGGTATCCTCATTTGTTTGTTTCTTTTTTTAACAGAAACTTTTACAAATATGAGTCAAGTTTAAAAGTATATTCTTCCTTTTCTATAGTTCCATAGTAAATGAATATTTTCATGGAATAACTAAATTGGGTCTGTAAATTTTAGTGTAGAAGATATCTTCGGCTACTGAACGATACAACTGACATTATTTGAAATTAGAATAAAGCAAAAAGTACATGTAACAGCTTAATATTTATAGTTCTGCCATCGGGAAATCATACATCTGACTAGAATATTTTTAATATAAATAAGGCACATATTTTTCAGTTATTTTACTTATTAAGTGCCAATCATATCACGAAGTTAGTACATCAAAATCATTCCTATTTGATTATTAGCAGGTATGTTTTAGCCTACCGATTTATCTTTTTCATTCAATACTGATTTTGAAAGCAAAGGGGCTGGGATAAGGAGAGAGGACATAGAACTGCAAAAATTGCCTATTAATTACAATAAAAATTACAATAGTATAAAAATATTTATGTTATCCTAAGACCCAAGATATTCAAAATTGGATGTGAATGTCAAGCTGAAAATGCAAAGGAAAAATACTTTAATTTCCCAAACTGCATCATTTCCTGCTGAAAGGAAAAATTGAATAGATGAGAATTTGATGCTGTAACATATTCTGAGTTCAGAATCCTGCAATTTTTAAGGATTAAAATACTAGGGGATTCAAAGCTGTGCAATTCCATCTGACATTTGGATTGTCATTTACTATTCAGCTCCCTGTTTCATCACTCTCGGGGGATGGGGGGGGGTTGGGGGGAGTACTCTAACTGCATACTGGAGAAGCCTGCTCCCCCATCTCAGCCACATACTGAGAAGGGAAATGTCCTGCCTCCTAACACCTCATTTCTTGTCTTCCCGTTTGGATTATGCATTGCCCACAATGGATTTCAAAACAACATTGAAATGTTGTGGTATTAGAATCTCATTACCTGATATTTACCACTGATTTCCTTCCATTCAAAATATAATTTTACGTCCTTAATTTCTTAGCATAAACAAACCACTTCCAATACCCACGTCTACTTGCACACCGTGGAATTGGTAATAACTCAGATTCAGTTGTTCTAATTCACCACGGCTCTTTAGGGTTGCCTCCAGAGAGGCAAAAATTCTGTTTTGCTTGTAAATAGTAACCCACTGTTGCCTGAAGGCTATGTCTAATTTATCTTATTTTGCAAAGATATGCACCTGTAGCACAATACATATTGAAATATTGAAACTTTTACTTTGGTTTACACATTAATTTCCTTAAAAAACACCATTAGCCTTTTAAAACCATGCACCATTCGGTAATTTTCATGACTTTCATACACATTTGTCAATAGTTTTTTTTTTTTTTATTTTCCCCACACCTTACACTCTATTTCTTGCTCTTTATTACTGAGAATAAAGGTTTCAGACAATAGAACTGGGCTGTTTCCCCTATTTTATAAAATATCAAGGTTAGGATAAAAAATACAGCACTTTTTTTCCTCCTGAGTTCACTTTTGTTGCCATTCTACCTTACAGAATCTGATCCTCAAGAAGTTATTCATAGAGTGTGTGCAAATGTCCTTTTTACATTCAACTACTTTTTACATATCAAGTCTCACTACTCCCTTCTTTCTCCTCCTCTGCTTACCTAGTCTACACATTTACTTTGTCCCCAGAAGGAATAATCCCAATAGAAGTATGTTAATACTGCTTTACAATTTGGATGTCACTACACTGTAGCATTTTGTCCTATCACAGACATAAACTAAGAGATTATATTATAGTTTATAATAATCTTCTCACATGGATTACCAAACAGAAAAAGCTCTAGTCCACTTCTGTTTAAAACTTCACCCGCATAGATCAGGAAAAGGAGAGAGCAATGTCATGGGAACTTTTTTGATTGTTTGTTTTTAATATTTATATATTTTTGAGAGAGAGACTGTGAATGAGAGAGAAGCAGAGAGAGAGAGAAACACAGAATCTGAAGCAGGCTCCAGGCTCTAAGCTGTCAGCACAGAGCCCGACGTGGGGCTTGAACTCAAAAGCCATGAGTTCATGACCTGATCTGAAAGTCGGACGTTTAACCCACTGAGCCACCCAGGTGCCCCAATGTCATGGGACCTTTGTATTTGAAGTTAAACTGACCTGAAAATGCAGGTTTTGACTCTGTGCATGTGAATGCCTGTTTGCCTGCCTATTATGCCAATGTGGGCATTTCTCAGAGGATCCAAGTGACAGAGAGTGTGGAGTTAGAACAAAGAAAATGCATCAATAAAGGATGTATCTATTAAGTATGGACAGGAGAGAACATATACAATGTAGCCCCACAGATACATTAAATGAGTGTTAAGAAATTAACCAGATGAAATGAAGTAGAATTTCTTGATTACTGCAGTAAGAGACTTCTAACTCTGCTGAGTAGATCCTGAAGTAAATCAGACCTTGTTGAACAACAAGACTTTGAAGTCTTGTTTCAGCAGAGAGGCTTGACTAGAATTGAGTAAAGGTGTTGGCATAATAGTTCAGGCTTGGTAAAAACAGCAAGGTGACGATTTTGAGGTGAGGGATTCAAAAAATGTTAGGGAATAAATAGTCCACTGATACTTTCTATTGAAGATTTAATGAGTCTTTTAGGAAATTTCTGGAATGAATAATGAAGTTGTTTGCAGCTAGTTTTTTATTTTGCTGGTAAAAGTCTCCTGGAATAATAATACCATATTGATGTAGACAGTGATAATACTAGATCCTTTATTTATGATTTCTGTAATCTGGCAAAACATTTACTGTCTCAATATCTCTTTTCCCCATCTGTAAAATGGGAGTGCTTTTTACCTGGCAGTTTGTTTGGGAAGACTGAATGAGATATTTATTAGGTTCTGGCACAGTATTTGACCTAAGTTTTCAACAAATGCTATTTTTTTCCCTCTTCCCTAATTTCTGGACTCTGGCTCCAAGGATTCAATAATATTTTATTTTTTCTTCTATTTTTTTTAATAACTCGAAGTTTGTACACTTTGATCACCTTCACCCATTTCCCCTGTCCCCGCACCCTCCCCAGGCATCTGCCATTTTACTCTTTAGGGTAATGTCCTCAAGTCCATCCATGTTGTTGCAATGGCAGGATTTCCATATCTTTTATGACTGAATAATATTCCATGGTATATGTATATACCACATTTTCTTTTTCTGTCCATCTACTGACAACCCTTAAGTTGTTTCCATGTCTTGGCTATTGTTAGTCATGCTACAGTAAACATGAAGGTGCAGTTATCTCTTCAAGATAGTGATTTTATTTCCTTTGAACCCAGAAGTGGAATTGCTGAATCATATGGTAATTCTGCTTTTAATTATTTGAGGATGCTCCATGCTGTTTTCTATAGTGGCTGCACCAATCTGCACTTCCACCGACAGTGTACCTAGGTTTTCTCTTGTATCGTTTGCTTTAGCCAGCTTTTAAATCGAACCCAAGAGTTCCTTCCATCTACTTTCCTGCATCCCAGAGCTGCTATAAATAATGATACAACCCTCCCAACCACTCTTTTACTGGATGCTGTGGGAAATTAGTACATGAGATCTTTTTATTTTAAAGTTTTAGTTCTAATCATCTTGGGGGAAATAGATGTGAGGAAGTTGTACAAGTTCCAGATAGTTCAGGAAATTGGTGTCACGGCTATTCCCAGATTTATTGAAACACCCAGGCTGGGCCTGTCTTTTATTTAGCCTGGCAAAACTACTTCTTAAAAGGGTCCCGTGGAGGTTTAATTCATATATATTTTTAAGTGACTGATAGCTTAATGCGTTTCCTATAGCAGGGCAATGTATATACCAGCTTACCAACTAAGACATTGTGTATACAAATGAACAATGACCAAATCATACATGACAATAGAAATCTGACCCACAATCTCTACAGCAACCAGTCCAGGAAGCCAAACCACAACTTCTGCAATAATTGTAGGACTTGGTTAATGACTGCCAGCTTACCTATTTTTTGCCTCCCACTCAAATCAGAATCAAAGAAAGCCACACATGATCTCTAAAACAATCATATAGACACTGTGCTTCTAATTAGCCCAACTCGCATGCCCAAAACCCTCATTCAGAGCACACCTAACACCTTCCCCTTCTCTCTCCCCCTATTTTTCCTATACTGCTTTCCCATTACCCAGCCTGTCTTTGAGTTTCTGCCAAATACAAAGACTCCTTTGCTGTAGAAAACTCCGAATAAATAACCTCTGATTGTTGTCATTTAGGTGGTCATTTGTTTATACACAATAAGGCTTCAGCAAAATCCAGAGTCCCCAGCCACTTCCAGAGAGCCATTTACTAAACATATCACTCAAGTGTGAATCCCTAGTTCCCTCTTATTCTTCCAGCTCTCATTGACTTGACTATACTCAACAGGGGCAAACTACGTTCCTGCCAATAGATCTCACCAGAAGTCAGTATTAACATGAGAGGCTTTCTCTGTCACCTTAGTTAGCAATGTTCACGTTGAAGTCCCACTAATGGACCCCATGAGTTCAAAAATGTGTCTCTAGGGATTAGGCCTCAGCAACAGAACACAAGTAGGTGACAAAGAAATTTAGGTGATGAAACAGAGCAATCAATCTCCTACTTACTGAAAGTCAGGCCCTAAGGTTCACGACAAAACACCTGATTTATGTCCCCACTTTTGTTGGCCAGAGAAACACCTAAGTGTCTTCTTAGGTTGGAATAGATTTTGTGAGATTTAATGCTCAAAGAAATCATGTGACACCAATAGATGAGAAAACCAAAATTCAAATACATGAGCATGTCCACAGCCAACCAAAAATTATCTGGATGACTACCAAAGACAAAAGCCAGAGATTCAAGTCCAGATGGTCTATTCGAAGTCTAATGTTCTCTCTGTTACACCCTAATAAAGTATATAGCATGTTTATAAAACAACAATTTCACATAAGAAACAATGTCAAACTCATAGAAATGAAGACATATTAAGTTAAATCAACATATGAAATTAATTAGTTCTTCCATAGTATTAGATAGGGCAGGGAATCTGTATGATATTTGTTTTGACTGCTGTCATGGCCCTTAGCACATTGTTCTATAATCATCAGATAGTCTTCAGTGTCTTCTTGATGTTAGGGACTGTGACATTTTTGTTTTTGTGTCTTCAGTCTTAACAATTTGCAACACATCACAGACTCACAATAAGTGTTTGCTGAATAAATGTAGAAATTTTGTGAGGCAGTCAAGAGATTTCAAACCAAGAGCTATATTTGCACCATCTCTGAAAATTAGTCAGGTAAATTCATCTACCTGGGACTTGCACTAGATTAGTGCTTCTCAACTATTTTTTTTTCATTACTTATTCCCCTAAGGAGTCTTTTTTAGATATTTTTTTTTTAATTTTTTTTTCAACGTTTTTTATTTATTTTTGGGACAGAGAGAGACAGAGCATGAACGGGGAGGGGCAGAGAGAGAGGGAGACACAGAATCTGAAACAGGCTCCAGGCTCCGAGCCATCAGCCCAGAGCCTGACGCGGGGCTCGAACTCACGGACGTGAGATCGTGACCTGGCTGAAGTCGGACGCTTAACCGACTGCGCCACCCAGGCGCCCCATAGATATTTTTAAAAATCGTCACTGTCTCATCACATTTTAGTATACCGGCTTATCTAATACATGTATATCTGTGTTTTATACATAAAAATGTTAAGATTTTCTTATTACCCTCCAAGAACCAATATTGCCCTCATTGAAAATACATAGCACTACATGGTTGATGAATATCCCAACTACAAAATGCTGTAATTATTCAATTTCTTAGGTTTTACAATTATTACAAATGATGTGTTAGTCTTAAGGTTGGTAAGGAACTGTGTGAAACACAAAGAGGTGATTGATAGTGAAAATTATAGAATCAGGGCAAGATAAATATTATTCTGATCATATATAATCAGGCTCCTTCTATTCTAAACATGGACACTGACTTTTGACCAGGGATCAAAATCTTCTTGTGGTTATAGCTTTCCAGTTTGTACCATCGATCTCCCAGAGGCCCGCATGCTGGTAGGCCTCACTCAGAAATGATGTACATTAAAGGAAAAGCCTCCAATCATGAATCAGATCCTGGAGTGAGCAAGCCAAAGTCTCTAAAATTGAACGGCTCAGCAGGGACTCTAACACTGCTTTAATTTGAACATTCTGATTTTTTCCTATTTATACATATCTTGGGTAGTCTCTTGGCTTAAAATCAAGTAACAAGCATATTCTTACAATGGACCTAATTAATAATTTGTGCCTGGATTTATACTGCATTACAACTGAATGAAGATTAAAAGAATAATTTGTCCTCCTCAACACTACATGCTACTCTGAAGTTATATAGGCTCATTTTCAATTTTTTTTTTTTTTTTGAGAGAGAGAGAGAGAGAGCGTGCAAGCAGGGGAGAGGGCAGAGGGAGACAGAGAGAGAGAATCTTAAGCAGGCTCCAGTGTGGAGCCTGATGTGGACCTTGATCCCACAACCCTGGAATCACGACCTGATCCAAAATCAAGAGGCGGATGCTCAACCAACTGAGCCACCGAGGGGCCCTCAATTTTACATTCTTATACAATAATTCTCTGGGATTCTCTCTCTGTGTCTCTCTCTCTCTCTCTCTCTCTCTCTCTCTCTGCCTCTCTCTCTCTGTCTCTCTCTCTCTCTCTCTGTCTCTGTCTCTCTCTGTCTTTCTCTCTCTCTGTCTCTCTCTCTCTGTCTCTCTCTCTCTCTCCCTTTCTCTATCTCTGTCTCTTCCTCCCTCAACTCCTCCCTCCCTCAGAATGTTCCAGTATGATTGATGGACAAACGAATTCTACAACAAATCCAAGCTATATCATAATAGGTCATGATAAAACATTACAGTGATACTGACTTCAAAAATATTGCCATGGTAACCAGCAAAATTTGGATTTGAATGTGGTGAGAGAAAATGACTATCTCTCAACAAACAAAAGAAAAAATAACAGTTAAGGGTACAGAGTGATCTTGCCTTAGTAACCTGATTAACAAAGCTCTCTGTAAGGAGTATCACTCAGTGGTACCATTGCCCTTCATTTCCTTGGCACTAGGAATGAATAAACAGTGATACAAAGAAAACAAACTATGAGTAATAAGCTAATAAATACTCTGGTTATAAAATACAGTATTTGGTGCTGTGTTGCCAGTGACTGTGCTTTGAACTGATTTCAGTAGGGGTTTCAATTTTTTTTTTTATGTACTAAAAAGAGAGAGATGTCAAAACCCAGATTTGGTCCATCTCTGATAATTTTAGCTCATGAAGGTCACAGGTCTCTGCTCAACATAATTTCAAAGCCTATGCTCCTCTCACCAGACTTCCCTAAATAATGCCAAGTCAAACTAATCCCCAGAAGTTTTCTCCAGGTAATCACTTCATCGCCCACTCAATAAGATGGGCTTTCCATGCATTTCATCTTTTTTTTTCCAAGTGTTCAGATTTTCAGATTTGGTTGTACAAATCATTAGAATACGCTTGCCATTAAAAGATATATGTGCTGTTGCATATTTGATGATATTGTTTTGAAGTTGGAACCATCCTGTTTGAAAACAGCAGTTGCCATAGGAACAGGTTTTCCAACTAGATCTTACAAGGAGAAGTATGTCATAAATAATTGGCAATGCCCTGAGGGAGCTGTTAAACACCCAAAGAAAGGCAAGAAAAGAAAAAGAAGAGAGATGCCAGAGGACAGCCACAGAGTGACATTCCACAGGGAAAAGGCAAATGCTGTCTAAATACCCTAGATTCCGATTAAGGTAATAAATTAAACTTTAAGATTCCAAATCAATACCTGAAATGCAGTGCTGAGTTAATTCTAGTGCAGAGTTAAAAGAAAAGTGGTCATAAATAAAAGACCACAATCACATTCTGTATTAATAACTCTCCTATCCAGGAGTGAATTAATGGCACTCAGTTCCCTGTTACATAAACGTAATAACATAACTCAAGAAAAGCATATATTATGGTTCAAAGACTCGTTCCTAAATGCACAGATTTCTCTTCAGGAAGAGCTGCTCTGCCATAAAGTGCTTGGCAGCCAGAATGCAGGAACTGGCCCAGTGGTGCGATCCAGAAGTGGAGGGAGCTGAGACTTAGGCCCTTTGCTCTGGGCTCTTTGCTTTGTTGCATGGGTGTTGACTTTTAATCTTATTTCTTCTCTCATTGTCTCTCCAAGCCCTCTCCTCTCACGTTAATCTCTAGCTCCAGCCCTGGTTACAGCCCTGCTGATTTTGCACAGGAGAACTCGTCACTTGGGATTGAAACCTAGTTGGAAGGGAACAGAAAGAACTCTGGCATGTCTGTGGGAGTTCTGTGAGGTCAAAATGTATACCGGTGACCTGGAGTTCCTATGGAAGAGGGAAAGCTATTCTCAGCCATATTTATTGAAGAGACAGACCCACAAAGACTCTCTTTACATGGACCACGCCCTACTGTTAGTTGAAAACTGAAACAAATCAGACCCTGGCTCTGTATCCAGAGTTCCTCCTTCTCATTCAGGCTCTCATTGGTTCTAGAAGCCTCTTCAGGGTGGGCTGCTCACTGGATGAAACCCTGGAGGTAACAAGCACACAGTGCCTTCCTCAGTTCCCCTTATCATAGTTGTAATGGGCTGGATTATTGTCAAATATTACTACTATATACTAGGGGAACGCAACAAAATTATTCAAGAAAATGCAGACCACATATCCATAGACAAGTTTCCAAAGTCCTTGATGGTAAGAGCACTATTGAATCCCCAGAGTGTCAGAAGGTACTTGTCCCCTCTTTCCTTTTTTGCTATATTCACGTCGTGCATGTGGTTTACATGGGTCAAGATGCAAACCTGCGTTTTAATCCAAGGGGCACGTTTGCTGTACTGCCTAGAAAAAATCGTTAGGCCCAATGATTTTGGCAGCAATTAGGACAAGTTTTTTCAATCTAGAGCCAGAGACAGGGCAGGCAAAAATAGTCCTTTGAAAATAAAATGCATTGCTGGAATTACAAAGAGAAAGAAGAAAAAGGAGGAAGAGGGGTAGGGGAGGAGGAGGAGAACAAACACTGCAAACTTTTGTAAAGTGTCTTGTAGAAAGATAGAACTTCCTCAAGTTCTCTATAGTAAAGCTCAGGATGTATAGTGGATAAAGATTCTTTTTTAAAGTCTAGAAGCTCTGCAACTGAAGACCATGTGTCTGAGAGTTCCTTAAAAGTACCAGTATAACTGTGTTCAAATAAGTGAGCACATAAATCATACTCTGATCTCAGAAAGTAGAAACCAGAATAAATAGGGCCAAAGCTACTGTTAAAGAGTAAGAAATCATAATTAAGAATGTCATTAGTTTTCAGAAAGGACTTGAAAATACAACATATTAAATTATTAATTTATTGTTAAAACCAATTCTAATTCATTAAAATTAATTTTAAATAATAATGTTGAATTGTATAGTTTTCCTTCTGTTTCATCTCAGGTTCCTTTGCTGGGCCCAGCCAGGAGCCTGGGTTTGTGGGAGCTGACAGGTAGTCTGAGGGCCATGGGATCTACCCAGGGCTCCTGGGGCCAGCAGGTGCCAGGGCAAACTGGGGTGTGGGGAGGGAGAGAGCTGGGTTCCCAGAAGCCCACTGGAAGCCTAGTGCTACAGAAGCCACCTGAGATTACAGGAGCTGCCTGGTACCATTAGAGCTGACAGGCACCATGGTGAGCTGGGGGCCTGGATTCCTGGGAGACCCCAGGGAGCCACTCTGGGGCAGGTCCTCTCTTAGTCAGTGCTCACTTCAGTCTCCTTCCACAGGGAAATTGTGTCCCTCCATGCTAGGCTGCTGGGGCTTAGGGGATGGGTGATGGAGTATGTCAATCTGTTATTCCTACCTTCCCTGCATTTTTTTTTTTTAATTTCTGTGCTTCACCCAGCTGCTGTAATACCTCATATGGAAACCTTGTCTCTTTTGATGGTATTTTTATGGTTCTAGCATATGGACTACAAAATCCCTAAGCTTGAAATTCAATAGAAATCTATTTAATACCTAAGAACAGCCATCCAGGGCTGTTTTAATGACTTCCATCCATTAACATAGAAGAAGTCAAGAATAACATGAGTAAAAACCAAAATGTGTGCATAAATTGGAGAAGCATACACAGATAACATCTATCATTTCTGCTTAAACACTTTGTGGCCACTCTAAAAAAAATACATGAGATAATGATGACCTAAATGGGGTGGCAGTAGAAAGAGACATTTTGAAAAAGAAAATGCAGTGTGATTTAGTGATGGAAAGAATGATGGAATCTAAATTCACTTTAATAGAACATTTTGAACTAGGCAATTTGCATAAATAAATGAATAAAAATTCCATGAATGGAAAAAGGGAAATGGAGAGGGAATTCGTTTGGTGAGGAGAATGATTAAGTCAGCCCCTAGGTATGTTTCATCTAGTATATTTTCATCTAGGCACAATCATGGGATAATCATAGCACAGAGAGAGGATGGAGTTAGAGGCATAACTTTTGATGCCATCATTAACAGCTAAAAGTAGATGGAGATGATTTATATTTTAAGGCAGTATTTTGAAAGCAGAGACTGAACAACACAATAAATGAAGCTGTTTGAGGTTTTGCTTTAAACAGCACTGTCTCTCTTGTAGATAACATAGAAATCGTTTTACACAAATGTGATTATCTGTGACTTTAAATTGGAGGTTTGGGGCCATTTTTGTTTAATGTTTTTGTACGATTGAGTTTGGCTCTCCATTGTCATTTGCTTTATTTTTACTTCAGTATGTTTTTTGTTTCTCCATTTCTTTTTCCTGACTCCTTTGGGATTAATCAAATATCTTTCCACATTCTGTTTCAATTCTTCCATTGGCCTGTTAGCTATACCTCTTTATATTGTATTTTCTTTCTTTTCTTTTTTATTCTTTGTTAGCTGTTCTAGGAATTACAGTATGCTCCATTTATTTATCCTGATCTACTACATTGTCCTACGTTATATAAAACATGATATCTTTATGGCACTGTGGCCCCATTTACTCCCTAACTTTATGTTTTTGTCATAGGTATTACATGCATAACTACAGATTTTATGAATCCCACAACACAGTACTATAAGTTTTGCTTAGAACTGTCATATGTCTTTTTTAAAAAATGAGCAAATTAAAGAAAACATGTAGACTGTATGTTCATTCACATATTTAGCATGGATGATACCTTCCATTCTGTCATATAAATTAGAGTTTCCATTTGATCTCATTTTCTTCAAGTATAAAGAACTTAACCTTAGCATTTCTTGTAGTGCAGGACAGCTAGAAATGAATTCTCTATCTGAAATTTTTATCTATCTAAAAATTCTTTCATTTGTTTTTATTCTTTTTAAAAAAATTTTTTTAACATATTTATTTTTGAGAGAGGGAGATGGACAGACAGAGCGTGAGTGGGGGAGGTGCAGAGAGAGAGAGGGAGACACAGAACCTAAATCTGGCTCCAGGCTCTGAGCTGACAGCACAGAGCCCAACGCGGGGCTTGAACTCATAAACCACAAGATCATGACCTGAGCTGAAGTCGGATGCTTAACCTACTGAGTCACCCTTGTTTGTTTTTATTCTTGAAGAATATTTTTGGTGGACATAGCATCTCAATTGACAAGTTTTGTTTGTTTGTTTGTTTCCTCATCACTTTAAAGATATCGCCCCATGGAGTATGAGCTTCATGGCTTTTGATGAGAAGTTTGCCATCATTTTTTAAGTAACGGATCATTTTCTCTCTGACTGCTTTCAGGATTAATCATCAAATATTTTTTGATATTTTGTTTCATTTCGTCCATTGGCCTGTTAGGTATACCTCTTTATACTGTATTTTCTTTCTTTCCTGTAAAGATTTTCTTTTTATCTTTGGTTTCCAGTAGTTTAAATATATTTAGAGGTGTGGCTTTTTTTGTCTCTCTCTGACCGAAGGTTGCTGAGCCTCATAAATGTTAAATTTATATCCTTCATCCCATTTGAGAAATTTTTGGCCGTTGTTTCTCTTTTTTCTGCTCTATTTTATTTCTTCTCCTTCTGATTGAATTGCATATATATTTGACCAGTCATTAATATTCTATGTGTCACTGAGGATCTGTTCTTTATTTTATTCATCTTTCTCTCTTGTCTTTACATTGGATAATTTTTTTTAACTTTTGTTTTTACATGTTTTTCCTATTTATTTTTGAGGAAAAGAGTGAGACAAAGCGTGAGTGGGGGAGGGGCAGAGAGAGAAGGAGACAGAATCTGAAGTAGGCTCCAGGCTCTGAGCTGTCAGCACAGAGCCTGATGCGGGGCTCGAACCCACAAACTGTGAGATCGTGACCTGAGCCAAACTCGGATGCTCAACCGACTGAGCCACCCAGGCACCCCTACATTGGATAATTTTTAATGATCAATCCTCAAATTCAACGTTGTTTTCCTATGCAATCTGAAAATTTCTTTTCAGATATTGCACTTTTAGTTCTAAACTTTTCAATTTTTATAGTTTTAGAATTCTTACTTCTGAGATTCCCCACCTGGTCATTTAGTATAACCACATTTTTTCAAGTCCTTGAAGATGTACATAATATCTTTTTAAAAATCTTTGTCTGCTAGTTCTTAGATTTAGGTTTGATTGACTTTATTTTTCTGGACTATGGGTGATATATCCCTATTTCTTCTCAGGTCTGGTAGTGTATATTGTATGCATTAGATTGTGGACAAGAGATTGTAGGAAGTCTGAATTAGGGCTTCACCCTGTAGATGGTGTTGACTTTGTTCTGGTAAGCAATCAAATTACTATGGGATGATGTTGGTTCTGTCAGAGTTACTCCTATGATCTGTTGTGGCAGATTTCTTTTGGTTTTGAATTTAGAACTGTGGTATGTCCTTTACCATAGATGTGATAATATCCATAAAATATCCAAAACGTGGTCATTGTGAGGTCTCTAACAGTGACAGTTGCAGCTGCCCAGCAAGGCCTCTCTACTCTGATGGGGTTTTAACTCCAATGTCTTCCAGAACTGCAGAACCTTTAATATCAGCTGACCTCTTTCAGGTCTCAGTCTTTCAGCAGGCAATCTCTGCTAGACCTTATAAATACTTCTCTGGATGTGTGCAGCTCAATCCTTGGCCAATTATATATGACCGACTCCCACACAGATGTCGGGGTTCTCTTTCTGGTCAGCTGTCTCTTCTCTAGTATGCTGCCCCACAAACTTCAACTATTTAGGCAGCATGGAATTTTGAATCTCTGTTTCCTCAACACAGAAATTCAGCCCACTCCTCTGCTTGGGGTCCAACTCATTGTTCTACAATAGCAAAGTGCCCTAGCTGAAAATCCAGGGAAATCTTGGTCAGTCACTGGGCTCTTATGTTGTGTGTTTGCCTTTTCTAAAGGATCATAGTCCTCCTACATTATCTTTTGTTCAATGTTTGAAAATAGTTACATTGAATATTTTGTTCAGTTTTGTAGTTTTTTTTATTGAGAAGGCTATTTACTTTGTGGCCAAAAACTGAAATCATCTGGATCTATTTTTTTTTTTTTCATGATAGCTATCGGCCCTTGACATATTATATAGTCTTTTAGTTTATTTTTTTATTGTAAATCTTCCCCCACCCCACCTTGATTGAAGTGTCGAAGAGAGCCAATATTTTGTCTGTAGTTTAATGCTCTAACCACCTCATCTAGAATAGTAACTAACATATATGGGTTTTTTCAAAATGTTATTCATTATTCAAAGAATGAGTGAACAATTTCCATAATCTCACTCCATAATCTCATGTCCATAATCTCACATATTCTCAGTAAATTGGCTTTTTAAAACAATATTACTAGTTTTTAGTTCATTTCTGTAACTGTGAAACAAAGATCCCTAAACCGGTACTCAGCTGACAACTCTTACCCATATTTAATTCTCTGAGTAGCAGCAGTATCCTTGTAGCATCTGTTTATATCCACCATTGTTTGCCACATTCCAAGTTCATCGTTTTATTATAAAATGTATTATACCTGTGAATAGGATGTGTGTATACTAGTATACATAGTGTTTTGTATAGTTTCAGAAATAATAATAAAATAAAACCTATGAAGCAACCACCCTAATTATGAAACTATCCATTATCATTAACTTTGAGGATCCTTGAGTGTCCTTGATATCATCACTTTCCCTCTATAATACTTTCCCTTTTATAATACTATAAAACAATTACGCATCCAACATTTGTGCTGCTTCTAGTTTTTTGTTACACAAAAATTCTTCTCAGGATGATCCTACATGTGTCTCCAGGTATAACATGCAAGTTTCTGTAAGGTATATGTACCTAGAGTGGAATTTTTGTGGTCTTTGGTATGGAAATGTTAAATTTAAAAGATAATTTCAAATAGTTTTTCAAAGAGTCTGTTCCAATATACACTTCAAAATTCAGCTCATGAAAGTTCCCATTGCTCAATATACTTATCAATTATTTAGTACTATCAGATTTATAAATTATAGCCATTCTGATAGGTGAAATGTTATTTCACAATGCTTAATTTGCCGTTTCCTGTTTACAAATGAGGTTGAATATGATTTCATGTTTGCAGTCCATGCATATTTCCCCACTACCAAGTGTCTATATGTGTCTATTGCTCATTTTTTTTCTCTTATGTTGCTTCCTTTTGTTGATTTATAGATATCTTTATATAATATGGATACTCACAGTCTCTTTACTATAATGTTTATCAAATAGCTTCTCCACATTTGTGGCTTTCTTTTTCTCTTCGTGATGGTTGCTTTTGAAGGACAGAGGTTGTTAATGTGAATGCAGTCATATCTCTCAGTCTGTACTCAGCTCTTTTGTGATAAGGATTATTTGTGTTTTATTTAGAAATCCTTCTTATACCCCAAGGATAAGCTCCTCCTCTCAAGTTCTTTTCTAAAATGTGTACAATTTCACCTTTCTCATGGAAATCCTTGTCCCAACAGGATCTGGTTTTTGTATATATGAGGTAGAGATCCATTTTCATTTTTCCATATGGATGAACAGTTTTCCTAATGTCATTTCTGGAATGGCTCTTTACTCTCTGTTCTGCAACACCAACTTGTTTAATTATCAGATTCCCATATATCAGCATGAGTCAGGCCATTTTTAAGCCCAGTATTCTGTTCTATTCTGTTTGTGTTAACTGATCTCCTTTTTAGGGTGCTGCTATAAGCATAGTCCCTCTCCCTACATTTTTGTAGTCTCTCCCTTTTTAGATTTTCTGGCTTTAACTCTCAGTTTTATATTCACAAGAAAGAGAACCTCATGGGTCCAGGTCAATCAAGTGTCTATCTACTCCAAGTTCTATAATATATGGTAGGAATCAGGATCTTCCCTGAAAGCAAATAGGGCCACTAGAGGCCCACCGTGGCCTCCACAGAGGGTGAAACTATTGTGGGAAAGGGAGCTGGCCCAGGGCTTTCTACTCTGACTAATGTCAAAGCAGGATACTGTACCTATATGCAGTTACAAAAGAGTTTGACTAAATCCTTTTCAGAAACTGCTCACAAAACAGCCCCCCAATAATTATAACAATGAACTATTCTTTGCTTACCAACAAGACAGAGATTTATTCAAATTATAATTGATCATCTTCCAAAGGATGCAACGGAAGAAGCATGCATGCATGGTGATAGGAATTTAATTCTATACAACTTTTCTACATAGCAAATTAGCAGTATTTGTCAAAAACCTTAGAAAGGTATGTATCCCATAAAGTAATAATTCTAAGACAATATCTTATGAGAATAATCATAGATTTATTAAAAGGTGTCTTAGGTCAATTTCTTCATAAGCAGAGCACAAGGCAAAGCTTTTTTCCAAGTGATTTATTAAAAGAAGTGTTCCCAGGGGAAGGCGGTAAGACGGTGGAAGAAGAAGGAAGGGGAAAAGAGAGGAAGCAAAGCAAGGGTGTAGTTGTAGGTAAAGCTTCAGGCAAGCTGCAGCTAATCCCTCAGGGAAACCTTGAAGTTGAAGTCATGCCTCAGAGCTGTCTTACCACAGACGAAGTTCCTGTGCAGTCATATCTGGGCACCTGCCAGTCATTGTTTAAACACTGAATTTCCCAGGCACGTAATGACATTGTTACAACAGTTGTACTACTCACACTTAATTATAATAGCAAAACAAAACAAAATAAAACTGCAACAATTATTTAATAGTTAAAAATGGTAAAAAAAAATCATGTCATTAAATATCTAGTTCTTTAATAAAATGGCAAAATGCTCATAATATATTCTTAATCAGAATATATATATATATATATATATATATATATATATATATAATGAGGCAAATTATATTACAAATATATAAAATATATATGTAATATATATTACAATAGATAATATATATTACAATATATTACAAATATATACTGTATATTATAATATATATTACAAATATAATAATAGAGATAGAGAAATAGGAATACATATGCAGAAATAGTTATATTTTCTGGGGCACCTGGGTGGCGCAGTCGGTTAAGCGTCCGACTTCAGCCAGGTCACGATCTTGCGGTCCGTGAGTTCGAGCCCCGCGTCAGGCTCTGGCCTGATGGCTCGGAGCCTGGAGCCTGTTTCCGATTCTGTGTCTCCCTCTCTCTCTGCCCCTCCCCCGTTCATGCCCTGTCTCTCTCTGTCCCAAAAATAAATTTAAAATGTTGAAAAAAAAAATTTTTTTTAAAGAAATAGTTATATTTTCTACCCTATACTCTATATTTTCACAATTATTTACCAATTTAAAAATTTTTTTTCAACGTTTTTTATTTATTTTTGGGACAGAGAGAGACAGAGCATGAACGGGGGAGGGGCAGAGAGAGAGGGAGACACAGAATCGGAAACAGGCTCCAGGCTCCAGGCTCCGAGCCATCAGCCCAGAGCCTGACGAGGGGCTCGAGCTCACGGACCGCGAGATCGTGACCTGGCTGAAGTCGGACGCTTAACCGACTGCGCCACCCAGGCACCCCAATTATTTACCAATTTAAGTGCACAATACATTTTTGGAGAAAGTGAAAGCAAGTGAAAAAGCAAAAGAGAGAAAGAGATCTTGCATTAACATCTATAAATGTAAATATGCAAATTGCATCAAGCTTAATGCCAGTACCCTCCGGACAACTGTTACTTGGAAACTGTTTGGGAAATGCTTCTCTCACCTCAACTCCACTTCATCCATTCAGCATCTGGCTACTTGTTCCCTGTTTCACAGGGAAATGGTTAGACCGCAGCCTTTGATGTAGACACCCTGATGATTCTAAATGCTGTGGCCCTGAGCGTGTGTGTGTGTGTGTGTGTGTGTCTACATGCCTTGATCTCCACAGGATAAATCAACGAAACTGTCCTGTGCGGTACATTGGAAATTGTAACTGAGAACCATTGTCATAAGTGAAACTGGAGGATATTGAACAAACTTTAGAAAGACCCGAGTGAGCTACAGGGGGAAGAACTGAGCTGCTTCAGGTGACTGCCCCAGGAAGGACATCTGAGCTGCCATCTCTCTGGGGAAAGTGTCCCACAGTTGCCAGTACACGTCTCCACAGGAGAAACATTGGGGAGTCCCCTACGGCAGCTCCATGCATGAGCCAGTGTCCATCCCCATGATCAAGGCATCTCTTTCAAAAGGCTACGTATTTGTTCTTTCTAATCCAAGTATTTTAAGTCCAGTAAAAGCATTACTTAAATAAAAGGCCAAACCATTTTGAATGATCAAAAATCTTAAAGTTAATTTGCTTCATAATCTTCCTCGACCTGAAAAATGCCCTTTCACATTTGGATATCTCCAAATTGGCCCAGTGAATTTTTGTGTAACCTCACAATATGTGGCTCAAATTGAGATGAAGAATGAGAAATTTCAGCAAACGGGACTTAAAAAAATAGACAAGGAAGAGGAAATAGGCAGTTTAAATAAAAAATGACTTTTCCACCCATAAATATAGGGTTGCCACTTTCACATTACTACACAATCAATTTAACATCCTTGGGTATCATAAGATAACTTTATCATCCATGGCTTATATCCATTTCAAGCAACATTCTTCTGATTTCTAATTTTAAAGTGAATTCTAGATTGTACCAGAATATGCAATAACATATGCCTACACACAAGACCACATCACATTCCTTACGTTAGGCTGTATTTTACTGTATTGACAGTCCTTACAGTAAAGTAGCATCTGAAAATGTATTTGAAACTGTAAATTAGTATTAAAAATCACACTTTGTTTTATTTCTTCCAACTAAAACCAATATGCTTCATTTTAAAGTTAAAGATTATGATTTCAAATACATGTATCAAGAGCATTATCCTAACTATTAATTACAGATTTACTTTGAAACATAAACTTCTACTCTTCATCACTGTGCCAGTGTTCTAGGGGTGCCATAACAAAATACCACAGATTGTGCAGTGTAAACAACAGAAAGGTAGTTTCTTACAATCCTAGAGGCTGGAAGTCAGAGATCAATGGGTCGGCAGGGTTCATTTCTTTTGAGGCCTCTCCCCTTGCCTTGTAGATGGCCATCTTATTTTTTTGTCTTCGATAGTATTTCCTCTGTTCCTGTCTGTATCCAAATTTCCTCTTCTTATAAGGACACCAGTCATATTGGATTAAGACCCACCCAAATGACCTCATTTTACCTTAATCACCTATTTACAGACCCTGTTTCCAAATAGAGTTAACATTCTCAAGTATTGGGGGTTAGTATTTCAATATGAATTGGGGGTAGGGAAAGACATAATTCAGTCCAGTCATCTACTAGCACATGATATCTCACAAAGAAAAGTAAGTGGACCTTTTCCTGACTTGTAGTTTTTGACTACAGAAGGGTTCAACCATAGGATCTTAATTGTCTCTCACAGGACAGAACATAATGATGCCTCTGTATAGTTATGGGAAACATGAACACTCAACCAACCTATCTGCCTGTGTCTTCTCAGCACCCAATACTTTACCTCTGAGGAATGGTGTGCCTCTATAACAGAGTAGGCTCAGTATGAGGGAAGCATAATGTTGGCCCATAGAACTAATGCAACCTACACAGAGATCAAAACAAAGACATTGGTTTCATCAGCTCCCCTAACCACCACAAGTAACCAAGTTAAAAATAATATTACAAAGGCAGTGGGGGGGGGGGGGGAATTTACCAATAAATTTTATCTTGTTTCTCTAAGGCAGTATAAGATCCCAATCAGGGTTAAATTTCATGTAAGCTTACGGTTATGTTTATCCTAAAAAAAAGGTTTGTTTTAATTTTTTTGTTTTTAATTTTCATACATTATTCCCCTTTTGTGAAATAGATTCTGTTCTTCCTTCATGTTCTCAAAGTCTACTTATTTTCTAATACTTAATTCCAATCCCACCTCTGGTGATACTTCTTCAAATATTTTAGCTTAGATTTCTCTCTCATCCCTTGGCTTAACAGGCAGTGTAACATAGTTTGTTTTTGACTGGTTTTTGTTTAATTTATGCCTTACGAGTTGTGTTCCTCCCAGCCAGAGAATAAAATTGGAAAGAGTAGAGATTGTAGTTTCTAGTCCTCTGTATACAACTGAGGGAATATAGTAGGTTTAATATATATACATTGACTAATAAACTGGAGTATGTCCATCATGACCATTGTTCACAAGATGCTGTCTCTCAACGATCACTTATAGCCTAGTAGGGTAAATTCTCAATGAAATTAGCAATTGCAATATGTTTGATAGGTATTTTTTAGGATGAAGTGCAAGTAGTGAAAATGTGGAACCACTGAAAGGTGTTATCTACAAAACACCTGTGATTAAGGTGCATTTTTAAAACTCACTGTGGGCACTGTGGCTGGATATGGCAATATGCCTGGCAAGAATTTTTAGTGGCCTGGACTTGGCTAATGGCAGGAATGGAAAGAGAAAAATACACCGGATACACATTTAGGAGGGACAAACAATAGGCACAGCTATGGAGTATAAGAAAAGCAATCTTAAGTGGCATGCAGATTTTAGGCTTAAACACCTGAGTGGATAGACATAATGTTTACAGGAAAAACAAACAAGAAAAATAGATATGGGAAGGAAGATGATGGCTTCATGCCTGATCTTGTTGAGCCTGAAGTGATAAATATCCGAGTAGAAATGCCAATAAATTATGCTAATCTGATTCATGATCTAATGGCCTCCCAAAAGCC
Source organism: Neofelis nebulosa (assembly GCF_028018385.1). NCBI lineage: Eukaryota > Metazoa > Chordata > Mammalia > Carnivora > Felidae > Neofelis > Neofelis nebulosa. The sequence goes on from NC_080790.1 coordinate 29,478,848, forward strand.
CATTTCCTAATACCATCACATTGGAGGTTAGGATTTCAACAGATGAGTTTAGAGGGACACACATATTCAGTCTGTAACAGTGACCTAAATTATCGTGATAATATAATAGAAGAGCCAAATTACTGTTGGAAGAGTGAATGAAAGGTAAGAAAGTAGACATTGAAATAGAGATAATCTTTCAATTGGCACATCTATACTTTTCACTGTCTACACTGTAGACTCAATTACCGAGTTACTTGTTTCTTTAAGACAGTGTGAATCCCAACCAAGGTTAGAGTTTATGCAGATTTACTATTATTTTTATTTACCAAAAATATGGTTAGAAAAAATACTTTTAAAAAATCTTTAAAATGAGTTACAGAGACCCCTTTGCTTTGTCCCTTGTATGGCTGGATCCCTTTGCCTTCATTTATTCTCACCAGCATCTCATCATATTTCCATCCATTTGCCCCGAATACCAGAGCGTCTCACCCTTCCATGTTTTCATGTACAGTGCTTTCCTCTGTATGCACTCCTTGTCATTCACAGCTTCTACGCCTGGCAAACACCTCCACATCCTTCTCCAAAACCTCTCCTGACATCCTTCTTCTCCAGTATAGCAAAGATGACTCTAATACCCACACCATGCTTTATATCTGTCTCTTTTATGGCAATTCTATAGTCTGAATCTGAACATCCTAAGTATGTCCTTAAGTGACCTCATCACATTTTCTTTCAATAGAGACAGATTTCTCAGAAAATCATAGTTAGCAAAACCTTATTTCTTCATAATTCTCATAGTATCTCTTCAAGATAAAAACCACTGAGATCCTATATTTTCTTTAGCAAAGAGAAGTCTCATAAAGGCATTTTATGTTATAACATCTAAAAACAATTTTTAGGTTATTCCTCATGTTAAACAGAGATGACTTAATGATGCTATCAGTATTTGAAGTTAACTGTAGAACTCACTTTCTTAATGGAAATAGTTCTCTTCATCAATTTAATCACCTACATAGAGTTTTTCCCCATGCCTCCCAAATGCTATCAGCTTTCAGGTAGTGAGTGTGTTACCCCCACATGAAATTTAGAAGCATTATAAGCTAGCATGTTGGAAATGTGGAGTTGAGGAAAAAGAAGCCCTATAAGAAAGAAGTGTTGAAGCATAATAACAACTTATTTACAGGGTGACACAACTCTACTAGTGATGCTTAACTTTGCAAGAGATATGGGGAATTTAAGAAACAAAACAGATGAACATAGGGGAAAGGAATGAAAAATAAAATAAGACAAAAACAGAGAGGGAAGTAACCCATAAGAGATTCTTAAAAGCAGAGAATAAACTGAGGGGTTGCTGGAGGGGAGGTGGGTGGGGGGAGGGGGTAAATGGGTGATGGGCATTAAGGAGGATACTTGTTAGGATGAGTACTGGGTGTTATATGTAAATGATGAATCACTAAATTCTACTCCTGAAGCTAATACCACATTATGTGTTAACTAACTTGAATTTAAATAAAATAAAATAAAAAGTGAAAAAAAAAATACCAAGAGATTAAAAATAAAAATAATCATCTCCCAAATTATCAGCTTTTATGGAATGGATAATAAAAGCAAAATTAAATAGGGCAAACTATATAATCCCCAAAGTCAGCTAAATAAAGTATTGACAAACTAAAATGAGGGGATCAACACTAAAAATATATTGTTAATAAAAATGTATGAAAGGGAAATTGTCCTGAATAAATTATAGACACTGATCCAGATACCAGAATTACAGAGAGAATTATATAAAATATAATATCCCTGGAAGAGAGCAATATGATCAGGTTTGTTAAAACCTATTCAAACTTATTTCACAGACTATTATAAAGTAGAAAATATGATTAAATATGCGACACCATCTCAAAATCCAGTGTTTGAAGCATTAAGCCTAGAAATATTTATATTTCTTTTTTTAAATAAATTGAACACAAAACTAGATTTGGAGAATAAGAAGCAGAACAAAATAAATAATGCACCATATTTAGTTAATAATCTTTCTGTTTTATCTCTGAACTGAAATCCTGCTCAGGCATGGAAGCAAATTGCTTCAGAGACTCCGAGAAAGGAAATCAAGTTAGTAATGTGGAATTGGACCAAACATAGACTATGATGTCAGAAGGATTTCTTTTTTTCATAATCAATAGGTGATGAAAGACTTATAAAAATCATCCAGAGATTTATTTGATCAAAACCATATGCTACCCAACCAAAGCAGCTTTGTAGTGAAACTAATCAGATTTTGTATGGTCAGTGCTCAAAGCATGCCTTTTTCACCACAGAGGTAATTGCCTTTCAGTTTCCAAAATATGGCATGTTAATGTTATTTTTTAAATATTTGAATTGGTAATACAGTCATATTATTCAATATAAAAGCAGTATAGTGGAAAGTCTTCCTACCGTCACCATCCTTCACCCAGGTACAACTTTCATGAGTGTCTGGTATATTCTTTCAGAGTTTCTTTACAGAGATAAAAGTGAATATGAATATACGATCTTATTTTCTACCTTTTTATACACAAAAAATATTATATTTTCCAGTTTCTCACCTTGTTTCCATTATTAAACACATGTCTTGGTAAGCTTTCCATATCAACAGAATTTTCAGATATATTTGGAATAGATTTTGGAGGAAAAAAGTAGTCTCTTATGAATTTCCTAATTTCTATCATTTCTCAGGATGCCTTTATTTCTTTCCTGTGTTTTATATTTGTGCTTTCCCCTTATATTCTTGGTAAAGTTAGATTGTGGCTTATCTGTTTTATGATTTGTTGAAATAATACTAATAACACATAATTATACATATACATACATACACACATATATATATGTGTATGTATGTATGTATACACGTGTTGTGTGTGTGGTTTTGAAGGGAATGCACTATAAAATAATTTTTTAAATGACTATAATTTCAGTCTTCCTATCGAAGAATAAAGTCCCTATCTTTAAATTTGCCAAACCTTTTTGTCACTTAGTAAAGTCTGTTTCATGAATTTTCTCATTAAATTAAAAAACTTGTTCTCTGAATCTTTGAATAGAAGCGTAAAAGTTGAATGAATATTCTTTTTTAGATCACAATGATCCAAACCACCATTTTTTTCCTTTCTTTGTTTTTGCAAAACTTAGTTGTTTAGTGTTTTGGGGACTGCCAGGTTGCCTTCAGAGCCATACTTTGCCTTTTACTAGCCGTGTGACTTAGAGCAAGTTCTTCAATTTCTGTGGGCTTCATTTTCCTTATTTTTCATATGAGAATGATATTTTTAATGTTTATTATTTATTTTTTGAGAGAGAGAGAGAGAGAGAGAGAGAGACAGAGCATGAGTGGGGGAGGGGCAAAGAGAGAGGGAGTCACAGAATCCAAAGCAGGCTCCAGGTTCTGAGCTGTCAGCACGGAGTCCGAAGCAGGGCTCGAACTCACAAACTGTGAGATCATGACCTGAGCCCAAGTTGAACGCTTAACCGACTGAGCCACCCAGAAGCCCCTGTATTTTGAGAGTGATTATAATAACAGTATCTACATCATAGTGTTGTTATGGTAATTAACTGAGTAATAGGTATAATGAGCTAGTAATGTTGTCTGGTATAATAAACAAACAAAAATGATGATGATGATGATGATGATGATGATGATGATGCAGTAACTTGAAATTGATAACCCTGGCAAGTGCAAGGTGTGTGTGTGTGTGTGTTTCAATAAACAACTGCTTACACAAATATAATTTGCTTCCCTATAGTTGTCATGAAACTTGCTTTGGATCACTTATCCCATTGCTCAGGCCAAAGATGAAGAAAGCAACCCTGAGTCCTCTTTCTCACATACCCCACAACTCACCAGCAAGTCCTGCAGTTCCTCCTTTAAAATAGACCCCAATTCATGAGATACCTGGGTGGCTCAGGATGAGTCTTGATTTCTACTCTGTTCATGATCTCACAGTTCATCAGTTCAAGCCCCATAGCAGGCTTCGGGCTGAAGCCGAGGAGGGTGCTTGGGATTCACTGTCTCCCTCTCTCTCTCTCCTCTTCCCTGATGCGCTTGCTCTCCCTCTCTCTCTCAGATAAATAAATACTTAAAAATAAAACAAAATAAAATAGAACCTTATTCAGACCTCTGTGCACCTTCCCCACTACTAATGCTGTGTTCCAAACCATCATCTCTGACATGGTCTGTTTCACCTGTTCCCCACAAACCCTTCCTGCTTCATCTCTTGTCCTTCCATGGTCTGTTCATATGGCAGCCAAAGTGGTCTCTTTAAATTTAAATTACATCACACCGTTCCACACCCAAAACTTTCTAATGACTTTCCATCAAGTAAAATCCAAATCAATTACAATGGTTGAATGAACCTCCATGATATTCCAACACAGATTTGCCATTTCTCCTCCCTCAACCCAATCCAGCCACGTTGGCTCTCCTGCTATATCTTGAGCAGTCACATTCATCCCTATGGCAAGGCTTCACACTTGCTATTTTTTAAATCTTGAAATCTATCTCTCTAGATCCAATATGTAGATAGTTTTCTCACTATTCAGATCTTGGCTCAAATGTAAGGTTGCCAGATTAGGAAATAAAAATGCAAGATACCTGGTTAAATTAAAATTTCAGATAAACAATAAATTTGATACTCAAATTATGTCTACAATATTGCATGGGACACACTTATACTGAGAAATTATTTGTCATTTATCAACAATTTAAATTTTGTTGGTCATCTCATATATATATATATATATATATATATATATATATATATATAGGCATTCTTGCAATTAGCTCCTCAAAGAAGTCTTTCCTGTTACCTTGTATTAAGTAGACTCCTCCCTTCCTCTGTCGCTCTCTAATCTTCTGCCCTGTGTTATGTGTCTTTATAGCACTTACCACTACCTAAAGTGTTATTTACTTGTTTATGATTATGGAGAAATCTTCCTATCTAAAAGTGTATCTTTCATGAGGACAGAAGATTTGTCTTTTATTATACCTTACTGCCAATGCCCAGCACATAATATATGCTAAAATGTATGTATTGAATGGTTAAATGAATGGCCCATGGTTACTTTTTAAAATGAGCATGAAATATTTCTGTCTTACATTTTTTAAACATAGAATATTCCTAGAGAAATACAACGCTATTTCCATCACAGTCTCAGACAATTTAAATATCAATGTGAGACTCTTCTTCCCAAGATACCTTCTCAAACCACAAGAAGAGGTTATTTTTTCCACTTTTATGTTACTCTTATGCAACATCCAGACTCCTTGCTAGAGAAATAAAAACAAATTGAAATCTAAAGCAGAATATTAACTTATAGATATTAGAGGTCAACAATCTAATTTTATACATAGAGAGACTGAGTCTCAGAAATATAAAATAATTTTCCCAAAGCCATGAAGTTAACATATTTGTTTGTAGAGTTTACTACCTATTTTCTCCCCACTATGTTATAAGCTCCCTGAAAACAGAACCTTGATTATTTGGTTGGCTGATTGCTTACACCACCTCGAAGAGTGCTTAACATATATTGGGTGCTCAACAAATATGTGTGGTTGAATGACAAGTCAATGAACTGAAATCTGGCTCCTATGGCTTCCAGCCAAGTGGTCTTCCCATAAGATATGACATATTGTTTTATTTAACTATCATGGGCATTCACTGAATTACAGCAATCCTTTTATTCCAAAAAACTAAAGAAAAAATCTATCATATTATAAATAAAAACCAAGTTGTCAACATTTAATTAAGTCACAATATCTACATATAAAAAAGAGAACCCTATCTTTGGAAAGTGTTAATTGACTCAAACCTCACAAAATGATACATGAGAAATTTAAAGCTTTAAATTTTCTTTAATTTGTACAAGAATAGATTTATGAAATATAACACTCTAAATTATCCATGCTAATGAGTGTCTTTGGAGCATATCAAATAATAACCTGTCTTTGTTGATTTCAGTGGTCATAAAACTTGTTCTATCTTGTTGAAAGAACAATGACATTACAAAAGTATTTGATAATAGCAAAGGATTTTATGAAAGAAAAACAGAGCAAATATTACATCTTCAAAGATAAGCCATGTGTCCAGAAGTATAAGTCAAGGGATTTCTGAGTGGACTGCAGACATGAGGGCGACAGAGGAGCCTGGACAAAGTGGTTTACCTAAATGTCTATCAGGCCTGATGGATAAATGAATAAAACGGGAAACCAGTAGACTATATATTATATTTAAAATGGACAGTCTCCACTCACCAGGAAAAAAAACATGGCTGTAGCATGACCAGATTTTTCTTTTTTCTTTTTTTCCCAAAGAAGCCAAAATCACTGATTTTTTTAAAATGTGAAATCTGGTATTTTATAAATATCATACAGGACAAACAAAATGGGGACAGACTCACTATGAATGTCAGAGACAAAAATCAATAGAAAAACAAATTGGAAATTATAGATAACGGAGAGAAAAATAATCAATCACTTTTAAAATCTAATTGACATACGTGGAAAGATTAGAAAAGTATTACACCCATGAAAAAGAACAAGATGCTATTAGTTTTTTAAAACATGAAAGAACATTTAAAATGAGGGGTGTCTGGGTGGCTCAGTCGGTTAAGTGTCATAGTCTTGATTTTGGCTTAGGTCATGATCTCACAGTGAGATCGAGCCCTGCATTGGGATCCTGCTTGTGATTCTCTCTCCCTCTCTGCCCTTCCCCCCATCTCAAAATAAATTAACATTTAAAACATAAAAATAAAATGAGAAATAGTCAAAAATACAAATTAATCATATGGAAAAAATCAGTTAAATAAATGGAATATAAAGTCAAAATAATCTTTCAGACATTATAATAAAAAGGCAATAGGAGAAAAGATAAAAAGAATTAGTAGATCATTTAAGTCTTTCCTCTGTATGATGGGAATTTTAGGAAAAGAAAAATGTGAAAATGGAAGGAAAGATACTGTCATATCAGTAATACAGGATAATTTCCCAAAACTGTTCGATATGGGTTTCCAGTTTGAAAGAACCCAACAAGTGCCCAAGAGAATAAATTTTAAAAGATCCACATATCATTGTGAAATTTCAGAAGATAAGGAATAGAGAGACAATCCCAAGATCTTCAAGTGAACTTCAGTAGCTTTTCAATGCAGAACCACAAGTCATAAACAGTGAAA